>NC_067149.1:9576125-9876125 GCF_903995435.1 Acomys russatus
TAACTCTAAATTGATTGCAGTAATTGCATGTGTTTCTTTCCCCAGATCCTGAGTTTTATCATTTATATAGGGTAATGAAGGACATTCAGCTTTTCTTTCTGCCATGTGTTCTTTGATTAATCTAGCTTAGAATCTCTAAGACTCCATAAATACTGAGATTTCCATCTTATTAAGCAGGAGAATTACTGTCTAGTTCAGGAAGGAGTTATTAGTGATGTGTGTCACATGATGTAAAGATGCAGAAAGATCTACAGAGAAAGAAAAAAATGAGTGTTTTCCAAAGGTCAACCCAAGTCAATTTTGAAAAACGAAGCAAGTGTGCTGGCCATCCCTTTTGTCTCTCTGTGCTCTCCACCTTCTGACACGTTCATATTATGAAACACAATGGCCACTCTAACTGTAGTCTGCTCCTAAAATGAATTGTGTTTTACATGTTCTTATGAAAAAAAATATAAAGTATTTTATTTAATTGGATCATCCAAAGGTATCAACTACTAAGCCCTGTCCGTGTAGATGACGTGGAAAGCCAACTTGAGTTCTAACTATGCATCAGGCAATGCTCTTACTTCAGTGAAAAGATTGTGAGTGGAGGCAATTGGTTTTTGTGTCTCTATGTCTCTCTGTGAAGAGAGAAAAACATTAAATGAAGTTATAGCTACCCACTGTAATGAGTCATAGCCTGTGACAAGTAAATAGGCGTTATCTCAATCTTATTCAATTTTGAATGAGGTATGTATAATAGAAAACTACCTTTGATAGTAATTGCATAAATTTACATGAAATATATGAACAGATATATGAAAATATATAAAAAAAATCTGTTTATTCTAAACCAAAAAAAAATTAGCAATGTGGTATACAAAAGAGTCTTAATCATACCACCATGCAAACTCTCCTCTTGGAGAACTTTGAGTGTTTGCAATAAACCCTTACCTCAATGCGCTATACCAGCCCAGAACAAAGCTGATCTTGATTTAAAAGTTTCCACACCAAATAGAGTGGAGAATTAATTAATGTGTGGGCTTTCAGTAACTCAGCAGGTTTATTACAGCATTTTGATTTTGGAAGACTTCTTTTCTCCTCCCCGATTCCACTGACTACACCGGATAAAACACTGTTGAAGGCACTCTTAAAGCTTAAGATCTGAATCCCTCGCATTAGAGACACAGACTTACTTTTAAGACTGGCCAAATATAATTATGATAATTAAAATTGGTCTCACTATTGATAATCTAAGGAATGCTCCATTATTTAATTTGCTTCTCTGCATTACACTGCAAGATAAGTAGGCCAGACTACTGCATAGATTTAGAGAAACTCAAGTTTAAAAATTATTTCGATAGCTTTTACAATATCATACATTAAGAATGTGACAAAATTAAGAGTAAAATCAACATTTGATGCTCCTGTTGGCATGTACACTAATATAAAGCAGTGAAGAATTGTATATTTAATGACACAGCTCTATAATTTGCTGTTATTAATATATATACATGTATACCATTTTATATATCAATGAAAAAGCATGGATGTGTGTTTATACACATTTACTGCGTGTATGCTACATATACATATATGTTGCTGAGTACATTTAATGTTGTTGTATGTGTGTGAATTCAAGACTGACTACCAGATATGGGATAGCCACTTAGGATTCTTGTCGTTGGGGAAACCCAATTTCCCCCTTTCCTCAGTTTTTAATTGTCTGTAGCTCTTCATCTAGGAGTGGGGCCCCAGGAAAACTCCACTATGCAAGTTCGCATATTATCTGGTGTTTTCAAATTTTAGGTCTTATTTGGCATCCATCTTGTTGAAGTTTCTTGTGGGTATCTTCATTGTCATATGTAGAAGTCACCGTCTAACAGCGGATTTCCTTCCTGGCCCTTTGGCTCTTAGTATCTTCTTGCTTCTTCTTCTGCTATGTTCTCTGATCCTTAGGCATAGAGGTTGTGTTGTGTTGTGTTGTATGAATATTCACTGGGGCTGGTCACCCCATAGTCAATTGTTTCTTTGACTTTTAACAGTTTTTGGCTTTCTGAAATGGATTCAATCTGCTACAAAAAAGAAGTTTCTTTTGTCAGGATTAAAATGTATACTGACCTTTGGATGTAAAGATACATATTTAGTTAGAGGGCATCCTCTACAGTCTCCATGACACCTCCTACTAGGAATCTCAGCTAGAGTTGCCCCCCATATCCTCCCAAAAGCCTACTTTTTCCTATGTCTCCAGCTTGTCACAGAGATGCCTCCACCCATGGTTTCTCTTCTCGCCACAGGCCCTCTGTCCTCCTGTTCTCGTTCTCCCTAGGTCTGATCTCCAACCTCATTTCTCTCTTCATTCCGTCTCCTACCTTGTTCTCTCTCTTCAACCACTTCCACTGTCTACTCAATTTCCCCCTTTGAGTAAGATTTAATCATTCTCCTGTGGATCTTTCTTGTTACTCATCTTCTTTGGACCTGTGAATTGTAGTATGTTTACCTTGTACTATACGGCTAGAAACCACTGATAAGTGAGTACATACCATGTTTGTCTTTCTGGGTCTGGGTTACCTCACTTGGATGATCTTTTCTAGTTCCCTCCATTTGCCTGAAAATGTCCTGATTTCATTGTTTTTTACCAGAAAAATTTCTGCATCCTATATGTTTACTTAGTGATTGGAAAAGTGTCTTTATCATACAAAATTATTTTATATTTACTCAGAGAGTATTTCTGTGAGATAATTGTAGAATTGGCTCAAGATTCCAAACAAAAGCCTGGCAGAAACAAACTCCACTTCATCCCAGCCTCAGGTGTATATCCACAGAGATCATGATGTATTCACTCCTGACTCATGGAGGGAGGGTCATATCGTACATGAAGACTGGAGCTTTTTGCCAGTGACTATGGTTGTTCACTGCCTCAGCATGATTCCAGAAACAAAATGAGTAAAAAGCAGCCAATAACTTTGCTTTACCTATGCTCTTCTGAAAGACAAACCCCTCCTTGATAACAAGCTGTATATGTAAAGTGTGAGGCTCTTAAAGAAACTGGACGATTATGATTTGTGTGCAGAAGACATATGAACCGGAAGGTAACAAGAAGGGCTGAGTGACATCATCTTCTATCATGACACAGCTAGTGCAATCATGACCTCACAGTAGCTAAGGTTGCCTGAATAAGACTGACCTTGTCAAGAGTCAATTATGCTTCATGGAGGGCACATGGGACTCTATCCTGGTCTAGGAAAATACTGATTGGTGATGGATTCTAAGGAAGGGACAGCCATGTCTTGAGCTCTATCACCAAGGGTCAGCCTATCAGTCTCTGGCAGCGGTTCTATATTTATGGTTAAACAGACTGCCATCGATATAATCAGCTGGTCACAGGACAAAACAAAAAGTTACGAAATCAAAATGTTGGGGAAAGACTTAAATGGAAGAAGAGGTATGGCAGGGATGGGAAGGAGTGGGGCAAAAGTAAACAGAATGTGTTATACACATGTATGAAGTTGTCAAGAGAAATATTTAACTAATTTTAAAGACCACGGAGTAGAATCTAGTTTCACTCTACAACTGCCAATACACCAACCTATCTGTATGTGGATCAATCATTTGGTAGAGAGAAGGTGCCCAGATAAGAGCTTGCTGAGGTTTTAGAAATCCCAGGCAACTTGTTTGGAAAGGAGGCAGAATGGTTAAGGCTCTTACCTGTGATGCAATTTTGAATAAGTTATGCTGGTCAGTTGGTGACCAAGATGTGTGAGTCATCTCACAGGAAGAGCTTGTGTTAATTCTGTCCCAAACATAAGCCACTGTACTCAGTTTCTTCTTGTTTAATTTTAATATGCAAAGAGGAGGAGGAAGGACGGGAGGAGGGGAGTGAGAGAAGAAAGGGATGGTGAGGACAGAGAAGGGAAAGATAGGAAGTAAGAGGAGGATAGAGGAAGAAAGGAGAGGAGAAAACCTTCTTAGGAATATTTAGACAACTCTACTGAAGAACTATCCACCATGACAAGATAATAGGTTACTGCTGAAAGGCTTGTGGCCTTCCAGATTCAAAGATATTTGTCAGAATTTTTTTTTAAAGTTGAGTCAAACACTATTTATTTTTCAGTACATTCTTTAAAGATGACAGCCTAGTTCCTTTCAAATATGCTAAATTACCACAAGAAAAATGAATATATTTAGCTTCAGATACTTTAAACCATTGCCAAGTTCAGCAGATTAAAAAAAGTAGGTTGACAAAATTTAGTCTGAGAAGAAAAAAAGCAGTATATTTTCAAAAATGCCAACTCGCTTAAGTAATAAAGTGATTTACTGGTATTCACTTACTACTCAATGGTATTGATTATTTAACTAAGTATATTGAATCAATATAAGGGTTCTATTTAAACTTGTTCTCTAAATAAATATGGTTTGGGTCACACAACTAGTATAGAAAAATTAAGAAAGCAAAGCATGCTTTTTTGTGTGTGTAAAATAACATTTTATAATAATATGTGTTCTGATCTTAATCAAAAAGTACAAAGGTGACTTTGTTTTTGTCTGTGATCACTTCCCCTTGGTGGGCAGGACCAGCAGCATACAGAGGAAGGGGAAGCAGGCTATCCAGATGAGACTTGATAGGCTGTGGTCATATGGTAGGGGAGGAGGTCCCCTTCTGTCAGAGGTCTAAGAGGTCTAGGGGATGGGAATAGGGTGAACGAGGGAGGGAGGGTAGGAATGGGAAGATACAAGTGAGGGCATAACAGTCTGGATATTATCTAAATAAATTATAATAATTTTTAAAAGAAAGTAAAAAAAAATAATAAAGAAAAAAATGAAATGTCAAAAAATATTGGGTGGAAGGAAGGACCCAGATAAGAAAATACAATCACCAATAAATGACAGCAAAAGCAGAGACACATTTTTGGTTTCAATGGGAGCTGAGAAGTTCTGAGCCTGCCCTTTTCTTCATCCTCTTCTAGAGTTGACCTTCATGGGCAAAATACATCATTGACATCAATAGTCTTTCACTCTAACGCCCGAATTACTCGATTTCAACTAGTTAAAAAAAAAAAAGAGCAATTGAGTTTTTGTTGTTGTCTGCTTTTACGCATGCATGCATGTGCAGACAATTGTGTGTGAACATGCAAATAAAGGCCAGAGGCAGAAATTGACTGCGTTATGTTTCCTGATTGCTCACTACCATATACATTCAGGAGGAGTAGCCCATTTGAGTCTAGAAATCACAGACTAGGATTGCTTAGCTAGCCAGCTTTGTCCAGAGGTCCCAGTGTCTACTTCCCAAGTGCTTGGATTACAGGAAGATGCAAGGTCAACCAGACATTTTCTGGATTCTGGAGATCTGATCTCCTGTCCTTCCTCACACTTATGTACTAAGCACTTTATCCACAGAGACATGGACTTCACTCCAAGAAGCCCTTGCTACATCATCAAAGACAGGTAACTAAACTCCACGAGGTCCAAAAACCACTGACTTCTGACCTGTGATTAAATAATGTCAAAGAACAACTGGCTGCAAAGGTTACTTTTCCTTGGCAATTTTGTTGGTGGTGGTACTGGTGGTTGATGTGTTTAAATTAGAAACCTCAAAAGGTTTAAAGATAAGATATGTTTAATGTTACCATAGTGTGGAGTGGAAGACACAGAACCATGAAAAAAAAAATGTATTGACAAAATCACATTCAGGAAGAGAGGCTGTAGAGAAGCCAATGGATAGCAGGTTATAAAAATTGTCAGCAGGAATGGAGTTAACTCACTGTGGTCTGCATGTCGAGTCCTGTGGACTGTTTTCTCAGAGGTCATTGCATGAATCCCTGAGCTACTGTCAATTAATTCTTCATGAAGTCTCAACTCCCTGCTTCCTGTCTTGATTGCATATAGGCCCCAGGTGTTTATATTTCTATGTGCATATGTATTAACTCTTTCATTTGAGTATTTTAATCTTGGGGTAGCTTTTCTGGAAAATTTTATATATTAATGCTGTATTACATCAATTATATCCCTCCTTGTTGCACTCCTACCACTTCTATGTCCCCACAAATACATGACTTTTTTCTGTGTGTGTGTGTGTGTGTGTGTGTGTGTGAGAGAGAGAGAGAGAGAGAGAGAGAGAGAGAGAGAGAGAGAGAGAGAGAGAGAGAGAGAGAGAGAGAAAGACAACCTTGAGTGTTGGTCCTAGCCTGCCGCCTGCCACTCTGTGTTCTTCAGTATAGCTGGGTCCCAAGCTTCAGAAACACTCCTGATTCTTTCTCCTGTTAACCCCTGGGTATACAGGACTACAGGTGCATTGTGCTGTGTCAGAAGTTATGTGAGATCCATGGATTTTAACTCCAGACCTTATGATCATCCAACAGTTACTTTAATCACAGAGAAATACGCCAAATATTTTTTATCATCACACCACAATTACCTTATATGTGACTAACACTTAGAGGACATGTCTCACAGGAGGCAAAGGAACATGGGCAATTTCTGAATTACTTACTGTAGCCTTTCTGAGATACTCACTTTGTCACTGAAGTGTATGGCAGGCATATGTACAAGATTACATAACTGGATCATTATGTAAGTTTACAGGTGCCGAGACTAAGTTGGCAACAGCACTCTAGTTTACTTTTCCCAATGCTTTATGAAGTGCACAGAGTCTAATCTTTATCTGAGAAATGGCAAATAGAATTAGACAGATGTTGACTTCAGTCTTCTAAAGAGGAAGGATTTGAATGTATGAGCTTTCCCTGATATCCTGTGATCGGAAATTTTTGGATAAGTATAGAATATTTGGTTTGTGACATAATAATGTTATATCTTAAATATTACTTTAATGTATTAGCTTTGTCTTTAAATGAGTGAGCTTTTGTTGTCTTTTCTTGTTTACACTCTTATTTCTCAGTCAATTTCATTTTATTCTTTTCTACTGATCTTGAACTTGATTTGTCATTGGTCCTTTTTTTTTTCTGCTGTAGACTGTACCCTGTTGCCCAGTTTGATTTAGATTGTTGTCAGTGTTATTTTTGCTATTATGCTTGACCTCTGGTAATGATGGTTTCATTTTCTCCAAGTTTCTTTTCAAGATGTAGAAGCATACTAGTGTGTGTAATCTAGAATAAAATGTAAGTTTAAGATATGACAAGAAATTTTAATTTCCTTCCCTCCTTCTCTTTTTCTTCCTTCTTACTGCCTCACTTTATCTTTGTTCATTTGTCTGTCTCTGTCTCTCTATGTCTCTGTCTCTTTCTCTTCCTTTTTTGTGATGCTATACATTACAATCTCTTGCTAAACCCATAGTCTGTCACAGAGCTCCAATCCTAGCTTCCTAATTTTCTGAAGAGAGTTTAGATCACACAATAATCACTCTCAAATTCTCTACCTGGTGTTGTTGTCTTAAAACTGTACTTTCTTTCCATAGACTGCAGGTTGTTCTTAAGATGTTTTGTATACAAGCCACAGATACATGCCTGGAAGAAAGTGAAAAGCTGATTTGAAAAGCGAGTTTGTGTGTTCTGCTAGTGTCATAGAATTGGTTGCAGAGAAGAACAGCAGTTTAGAGGCCCGGTCATTTTAATTTTCTCCTAGGCTTTTACCAGACTGGAGGAGATGAACCAAACAGACAGTATAGAGGGCAGGGCTAGCACTGTAATGGACAGTTCCTGTTTAGTGTGGAAACACTGGGGTGGCAGAGCCAGCATCTTGTCTGCTTGTTCTGCTTAGAGAGAGCTGGGGGCAACTGTCCCGGTGCCTGTGTGTTTTTTTTCTTCTTTCCCAGAAGCCTTGCCACTGTAGTGAGGACAGTGCAGCTGCTGAATACCAGCTTCCTGAGAAGCAGATCTGATTACAAATGAACGTATTTCAAAACACCGTTGCAAATGAGTAAATCAAAAACAAGTTTGTTCAGATGACAGATCAGCCAAAACAGACTTTTTTCCAGTCACTGATTTTACAATCTTTCCACTCACCAATGCCTGTTTCACTTTTAAAAATGACAATTACTCAAAGTGAAAAAACTGTACTCAGATGGTTGCTGCTTCTGAAAATGGTGTTCAGGCAGCAGCAACCTCTCTGTCTACAATCAAAGATTCCCTTAAATGTGCAGAGTGTTCCTGGAGTGATACATGGGTGCAGTTAAGGGAGAGTTTGTAGCACCATCTGTACTTTATCGAGGGAGCTGTCAAGGAAGTGAAAAATAAGTGATTGAAGTTTTTTTCCCTCCCAAACCAGCTATTTTAGCTACTTAAATATACTTATTCCATTTGCCCAGCACAGTGTTTCCATTCCCATACTAACTAAATGTGGATGATATAGCTATCGTCATAAAAAGAAAAATGAAACACAATAATACCTGTTATTTTTCAAGCATGTATATGAAGTGTTTTAATCAAATGCACCCTCTACTTCCTTTCCTCCATTTTCAGACATATTCCACTACCACTTTTTCCTCCAAACTATAGACTCCTAATTCTCTAAATTCTCCTTCCTCCTCCTAGTTTCCCTCACAACATCAACTTCATGTTCTCTCTCTCTCTCTCTCTCTCTCTCTCTCTCTCTCTCTCTCTCTCTCTCTCTCTCTCTCTCTGTCTCATAAGCACTGCTCCATTTAGTACTGCCTACATGCACACGGGTGTGAGCCATTTACTGGAACGTGGGTAGACCAAACTTTCAGGGGCTTCATTCATGAAGAAAACTGTTTCCCCCTAGAAGCCATCACATACAAATTCCAATCATTGTATGGATTCATAAAATTCTTCTCTATCCTTCCTCAGATTTTGATCAGAGTGATCCTGATGAAGATTTTTGCATGCATTCCAATCCACTCTGAGCTCATGGGTGAAACTGTGTACTATGCCCAAAAGCACTGTTCTGTTGCAGACATCTACTTCCCTTTTCTCTTACAATCTGTCCATTATCTCTTCTACAATGATCACTTAGTGTTGAAAGGAGAGTTCATTTTATATAGATGTTCTATTTAGAGCTGAGCACTCCCAAGTCAATTATTCTCTGCACATTGGCCAGTTTTGGGTGTCTGTGTTAATTATCTTTACTATTAAATGAAAATGTTATTTATGGGTGTTTGGAGATGCACTAATATATGGGAAGGAATACAAGCAGTTGTTTACTTTCTTAATATCTGTGCCACTGTTGCACCAGTGGGTGTATCTTGCCAGCCCAGTCACTATTGTCGCTCAAAAAATTTACACTACAGTAATATTGTTGATGGCGTGTTTATCCAAGTAGAGTACACAGAACCTCCTGGCTTTATGAAACTGTCTAGTGGCGACGTAGCTTCTAAGTCAGTAATCGTTTGACTGTTCCATGTTCTATGACTCAAGTATGCATTGTCTTAGGCAATAAAGTTTTTTTTTCCATCAAGTTCTAAAAGTAATCAAGAGCAATGGCAGTTTTTAAAAAATTCACTGGGTAACTCAATTCTGCTAACAATATTTCCATGGGCCGATGGCTATCTACTGGTGCACATTGAATTTTAGCTATATTCATTCTCGTCCGTCTCTTACTCAAACTCTTCCTAAAAAGGACCCTTCTTATTTTTCTGTCATTTTTGTTTGTTTTTGCCACTGAGTTTAATTATTGCCTTATGAGTTTGGCGAAAAATCTTTTTTATCACCCTCTTCCTTCATGGGATTGTGATAGAGATTTTATTGCCTGCTTTGGCCATGTACCAAGCAAAAGTGGACAGCTGTGTAAAATCCTTTAAGCATCAGTGATTAAACATACTCACTATCCACCCACTTAGTCTTTAAAATAATGTATATTTCCCCTACACATTCTAAGTATGAACCATCAGTTCTGGCCTCCCTGTCAAAGCTCATCTGCGCAGGCTCACAATGGATGCCTCAAAATGACTTCTTGATGTGAATACTGTCTTTTCTTTGTGTTTTAGAAAAGAAAAGTGGCTATAGCCAGACTCCACTGCAGGCATGCCAACTGAGAGACAATATTCTGAACTTCCTTTAGATTATCCACCATAGACTATCTTTTTAATTAATAAAATACAATTCTAACATACTTCTGGCTTGAATATCTACCACTCATACCAGTGCAGGTGGTTTTGAAGATTCTCTAGTCAATTTATCGAAGTTTCTTGGATATTGTTTTCGTACTGTGTATTGGACAAACAAATTAAGTGAGCACATCTTGTTTCAATTTATTTTAGCTAAAATTTAAATTCAGTTGGTTCCTCTCCCCCTCCACCGGTTTCATATTCTAACCTAATTGTGTGCTTAATGTTCTTGTGATGTTTGGCAAAGGTGCCCATTAATTCTATTACCTCTTGAAGGATAAAGGGGGAATTTTGAAATGGCTAGCAGCTACAGATCAATACCCTAACTCGATAGAGATAATTATAAGAATCACTAGGAGACCAGCAAGCTGCCAGCTGTAAGCAATCATTCTGGGCCTCAAATAAATCTGTGGAAAACACAAAGCAAATTCTACGAGCATTACTCTGAGATGGAGAGCCGTATTCTGACAAATGTCTCTCTGTTATTCATCTGCACAGGTTTGTTATCATTAGCTCTTGATGCTGTGTATTGATTTTTAAATACCGGTGCAGACTACGTTTCATCCTGCACCTTCGTTCCTCTATTGACTTTCTCTTGCCTCCCACCATCGCTATTGGGTCATCCTGCTGAGTTAGAAGATTTGCTTATGTATTTTGCACTTTAAAACACATGTGTCTCACATGCACATGCACTTAAACCTTAGGAGCACTTAGCAACATAGATGCCAGGAGCAGGGTTATTATACACCTATAAGAAGTCATACCATTTCCTATTGTGCAGATCTTCTTGTCTATGTTCCACTTCAGTGAAACATTTCGTTTTCCTGTTGATTATGTTTTTTTGTGTGGTTGTTTTTTGTTTTTTAATCAATGAGGTTCTAATCACTACTGCTGACTATCAGCATCGCGTTGCGTTTTCTTAGGCAATGTAGATAAATATATTATTTCTTTCCATTTGAAAATATTTTTATTTGCTTGTTTATTGCTCTATCCTAGGAGCAATAGCTGTTTTTTAAAACTTGCCTATTATGCCCGTGAACTCAAATGTAAAGCTATTCTATTTTATGTGCTCAAAATCCATCAATGAAGCTAATCTTTGCACCAAAGACATTATTTACATTTGTTCTGAATCTCTCTGTCAGCATGCTTGGTATTATGAGAAAATAGTTAAATAGAAAATTAATAGAACCTTTCGTGAGAATATATATAAACAGGGCAGTGGAAGTGAGGTTTAGAAAATCCCAAGAATCCACTCTGTTGTTCCAGATTCTCCCAGAGCAACACTTTCAAACATGAAATGGCCCTGCACCTTCCTCATAACGAGTAGCACATGAGTCTAAAGAGAGCAGGAAATGGTATGACTACTTTATAAGTATCATGCTGTCGTGCCAGTTTTTATGTGCATGTGCAAGTACATAAATGTGAACGCCAAATGGCAATCTAGGCAATATTTCTTCAAAACTCTTGTTTTTTTGATACAGAGTGTGTCACCTGAAACTTGCCAGAGTCTTATCTGACTGGCCAGTGAACCTCAGTGATCCACCTGTCTCTGTCTGCATGACTTTGAGATTATATGTTTTAGGTGGGTGCTGGATATGGGTCTTTGATTCGGGGTCTCATAGAATACCTGCTGGTTTCAAAATCCCTATCTGGCCAAGTGTTGTCTTGAACATCTGATCTGCTTTCTTGAGATATGTACCACCATGTCCAGTGTGCCAGGAATGTAACCAAGGATCCGTGCACATTAGGCCAGCTCTCTACCGACTTAGCTACGTACTTAGCTTACGTCTAATGCTTCATATTTTTGAAGTTGTTATCGCTTGTTATTATTTTACAGGGATTTGTTTTGCTTGAAATTATTCACTAAGTCCCATGTGGTCAAAGATGATTGAACATAACTCTCAAACAGATAATATAAAATAGATTTCTTAAAAGTTACACATTTTTTGGAAAGCTTTCAAGGAAACATGGAGATGAAAATATTTAAAAATATAAGAATCTAATACCTATTTCAAGCTAGAGCAGGCTAGAAGGACCTGGAGGGGTGTGCACTTATTTGACTACTGCCTTGGAAACCACCCACTCCACTTAGTTTCTTAATTGATAGGGTGATATACTAGAAAGCAGGCATTTAGACAGAGATTTATCCAGGTGCACAGATTGTAAATTTTCTAATCTATTTAGTCTTTGTGCAAATAGTTAATGTAGGCAGATGACAGCGTTACACAAAAACTGGCTTTAAAGCTACTGGGAGACCTTTTAAAATGTTTTATATTATCTATCCCTGGGGAAAATCTGGGAAGTAGTCTCAAGCTACGGCAGGCATCACATGTATTAGTTCTATGAAAAGACTTGCACACATGGCCAGTGATGCACTGGGGAATTTCATTTATTGTGATTTCCTGCGCTTAGAGCTAGGTGTAAAGGAGATGAATTTATGCTGATTCTAGAATTTTCTTTTGGAAGTCAAACTTCTGCATTCCAGACAAGAGCTCTTACTTCATCTAGCAGGGGGAACTGCATCGTCTATGGAGGCATGCCTTGTCTCCCATTCACTCTTGCTTGTTTTTGTTTCTTTGTTCGCTGGACAATTTCATATATATAATCCTGATTACTGACATTTTCCCCTATACCATCCAATCCCTATTACCCACCCAAAGAATTCTCTTTCCTACACTCTTGCTCAGTTTTATGAGCCACTGGATTTAACAAGGGCTGGCTATGTTTCATGGTTATGTTGCTATAAATTAGAAAGTGTGACCCTATCAACAGACACATAACTGAAGGTGATGTCTGTCCTTCTCTCAGAGTCCATTAATAGCTCAACAGAGATAAGAAGAGCTACAAGAGCCTCACCTTAGATTATTATGGACTGTTGTCAGGCCCAATCTTGTACAGGCCCACTGTCGACAGGCCATACTGCAGTGAGATCATGATTGCTTTGACTGTGACATGCCCACAAATTAGACTTTCCCAGCCTTGCCCTGTGTCTTCCCACTCTAACATTCATGTTGTTAACCAAGCTCTACAGAAAGTGGTATGGATATTCAGTTGGGAGGTGAGCACTGGACCGTCCATTATTTGGGTGTAGCATTCTTTTCCAATTATATTTTATACCACTCTCACAGCTTAATTCATGTACTCCTAATGGTAAATATCTCTAACAATTTGTATCAGATAGTTTATAGGTAGAGAGGACCATTCTGGGCACAGTAGATTTTAGTGGGAGGCTTGGATGTTCCCTACATGACAAGAGTATCTCTTATTTTATCTTCATAATTGAAAGTCTCTGCTGGTATCCAGGTATCCCACAGGAGGAAAAAAGCCACTCCTGGGTAAAAAACACTGCTCTAGGTCTCTATCTGATGTGGAGTTGGTAAAACTCTTTTCCCACTCTGTAGGCTGCTGTTTTGTCCCATTGGTTGTACCTTTGCCTTCCAAAAGCTTTTTTGTTTTATAAGGTCCCATTTATTAATTGTCAGTCTTAGTGCCTTACACTAAGAGTGTTCTGTATAGGAAATTGTCTCCTGTGCCAGTGCACTCAAGGCTACACCCTATTTTCCATTGTATCATGTTTAATGTGTCTGGTTATATCTTGAGATGTTTGATCCACTGGGACTTGGGTTTTTTGCATACTGATAAATATGGATTTATTTGCATTCTTCTACATGCAGACATCCAGTTAGATTAGCATTTGTTGGAGATTTTTTCCATCATTAATTTTCAGGATATTTTTCAAAAATCATGTGTCCATAGGTGTGTGGACTTGTGTCTAGGTTTTCTATTCCATTTTATTGATCATGCCTGTTTTTTCTGCCAATACCATGCAGTTTTTATTACTATAGCTCTGTAGTAGAGCTTGAAATCAGGAAGGTGATACCTTGAGAAGTTCTGTTATTATTAGGATTGCTTTAGCTATCCTGGTTTTTTTCCATATGAAATTGAATATTGTCCTCTCAATGTCAGTAAAGACAAATATAAAGTCAGATATATTGGGCCAGAAAGTGGAAGATGATGCTCCAACATTACAGACAATTTTGGGTGGCTGTTCAGGTAGCAAACTGTCTCTATCATCTTCTCATTTGAGAAGCTGCTCACTTGCACTTCCTGCATACTCAAGTAATCAATTGTATTCCTTCTGACATCTCTAATGGGATTGAAGACCAGGTAGTTTAGTTTTTCAATTAAGCTTTGTTATTCAGGGGTTAAGATATTTTTATGTCTAGATAGATGTTTTAAGTTCATAATGATGAGATATGATAGATATTGATTTACATTCAGAATTTTTTTTTGCATTTTTTTTATTAATTTATTCTTGTTACATCTCAATGTTTATCCCATCCCTTGTATCCTCCCATTCCTCCCCCACCCCCCATTTTCCCATTATTCCCCTCCCCTATGACTGTTCCTGAGGGGGATTACGTCCCCCTATATATTCTCATAGGGTATCAAGTCTCTTCTTGGCTACTTGCTGTCCTTCCTCTGAGTGCCACCAGGTCTCCCCCTCCAGGGGACATGGTCAAATGTGAGGCACCAGAGTACGTGAGAAAGTCGTATCACACTCTCCACTCAACTGTGGAGAATATTCTGACCATTGGCTAGATCTGGGAAGGGGTTTAAAGTTTACCTCCTGTATTGTCCTTGGCTGGTGCCTTAGTTTGAGCGGGACCCCTGGGCCCAAATCTGCCTATCATATTGTTCTACTTGTAGATTTCTAGGACCCTCTGTATCCTTTTATTTTGCTGTTCTCCCATGCGTCTTTCATTTAGAGTCCCAATAGGATGCCTTCCCCTCTGTCCCAGTTGCTCCAGCACACAACAAGAAACTTTGCTCAACCATGTTCATAGCAGCCTTATTCATAATAGCCAGAACATGGAAACAGCCTAAGTGTCCCTCAGTAGAAGAGTGGATAAAGAAACTGTGGTACATATACACTATGGAATACTACTCAGCTATTAAAAACAAGGAATTCCCGAAATTTGTGGATAAATGGATTGAGCTAGAAATGATCATAATGAGTGAGTTAACCCAGAAGCAGAAAGAATCAAATGGTATATACTCACTTATATCTGCATACTAGCCCAAGGGGCATGTCCCACAAAAGCCTTCACTTACATTCAGAATTTTAGACTCACCAAGTTAAGAAAGATATTGTCTTCAAGGTTGCCAAATACAAATAGCCAAAACACTATGAATGTAACATATGTAGAGATAATTCCTGATAGTTTCATGATTCTTCTTGCTCTAGGTAGTTTATTGTATTATTGCAATAATATAAATGCATATGTAAAAATATTTAACAAAATTATCATAAAAATATAAAAATAATTGTCTTGGAATTTTGATGGGGATTGGATTGAATCTCTAGATTGCCTTTGGTAAGATGAGCATTTTTGTTATGTTAATTCTTACAATCCATGAGCATGGCAGGAGAGGGAGCCATTGTCCAACACTGCCTGGACAGCCAGAAGCCAGAAACAAAGTGGCCCAGATGCCTAGGTTGGAACAAATATGACTACAAATAAAAACAAACAAATAAACAGTTTTAAAAAGTAAATTAAATGTTTCCTGATGCCATTTTTCTATACTTATAGATTGGTTTATACCACAATCCTCACCAGAAAAGCTTCCTCCAGGAGCTGAGGGAAATAGATAAAATGACCCACAGCCAAACACAAGATGGAGCTGGGGAACCCCTGCAGAAGAGGGGGAAGTTTGGAGGAGCCCAAGAGTTTGAGGACACCAGACAAATGGGGCCCAAAGAATCAACCACTCAGGGCTCATAGTGGCTCCCAGAGACTGAAGTGACAACCACAAAGCCTGTGTGGGCCTGCACCAGGATCTCTGCATACCTGCAATGGTTGTTTAACTGGGGCTTTTTGTTGGATGCCTAACACTGAGAGTGAACGTGTCTCTGGCTCCTTTGCCTCCTCATACTCCTTTCCTCATACTGGGTTGCCACAGCCAGCCTTGATAAGAGGAGTTTTGCCTACTTGTATTATGTCTTATTATTCAGTGTTTGACTGATACTCTTGGAAGGCCTGCTCTTTTCTGAGGAGCAGGCAAATGGGTGAGGATCGGATCTGAGAAAGGCAGGAGGTAGTGGGGGAAAGTCTGGGAGGAGTGAAGGGAGGAGAGGCTCGGATCAGAATGGAGTTTATGAGAAAATAATAAAGAGAAAGACAAACAAACAAAAAAGACCATTGCTCCAAGGTTTAGCCCTATTTATTGTTCTTTTTCTTGGTATCAATACACAAAAGTAAAGTTAAATAACGTTTTTGGGTCCTTTGAGAACATAAGCCATTGTTAGGCTGATTATTTAGAGAATGGATGGCAGGATTACTAAAATACTTGTCATACAAACATAGATACAGTGACTGTTCTTTATAATATTTAATGAGTGTTTGCTCTGGTGAACATAATGCTCAGCAACTGGTGTGTGTTTACATATCTATTTCTAAGGCTTTTAAAAATAGGAATTCCTTTCCTTCTTATGAAATAGACATAATGGAGAGTTAAGTATTGTCAAGGTCACATAGCTAGATGAAGAATGAGGTGAGAAATGTATTTAACACTATTCAACATGCATTTAGAGAGATAGTCCAGTGGCGAAGAGTGCTTGTTCCTCTTTCAAGAGGTAGGTGTTCAGTTTCACACCTACACAGTGCCTTCCAACTGCCTGTAACCTTAGTTCTAGGGGATTGCCTGATTTCCAAGGGCTTTTTCATGGATATGGAACACATAATTCCACGCAGACAAAATAAAAATACATAAATACATACTAATATAAAAATAAATAAAGATAAATTTTTAAATCTTTTAAGGAAAATATGTTTAGACTGTAGACCTAGTCTGTTGCTCTCATTACTAAGCAGATAGTCCTGACAACATTTTCCATGATGGAAATACAATAACTATCAGGCACACAGCTGTACCTTAGTAATTCTTCACAATTGTTCAAACTCCTCGCAAATATTTCTGACACCTTATTTTACATAGATTTCAACTTGAAGTCAAACCAATTCCACTATCCTTAGCTGCAGATATATTTCATTGTGGCAACTAATTTCCCCTTTATTCTTTTGACTTAAATTCAGCACAAACAAAATCATAATACCTCATGTAAACATTTAGAATTTCTACTGTTTTTGAGAAATCAGAAGATCTAGAATTGATGTATTCCTTATAGCTTTCTAGTATATTATCCCTTCCCAGCCGATCTCTGCTTCCTAATTCCATCACAACGGGACCTACAATTTTCTATGGCTTTCCCTTTATGATGGTTTATATCTTTAGTTAATTGGTGAGGTAAAATAAACTCCTCTATTAATCTGCCTGTGTAAAGCATATTGTTACAGCAATAACAAGGGTAATCAATAAAGTATGTATATTTATTTGGAGGGAAATAAAATTAGAAGTCCAGAGTGTTACAATATGAGACAATTGAGAGATGGGTTTCCTATCAATCTGTCTCTGTATTGCGATACAAAAATAACTATCTTGGAGTGAAGAAAAAGAAGGCGGAAATGATGTAATTATATTAAAACCTCATAATTTAAAAAGTGTATTTAAAAACAACAAATCCCCTATTTGAAAAAGTTGCCTTATTTCACTTGTGTTGCAGATGGGCAATAATACCAGTTATCTCATACATATTTATTTTTCAAGTTCTAGTGGGCATAGAGAAATGACTTGACAGCTATATGATCAGTCTCCATTGGAGGTGTCTTGTTCCCCCCAACCTTATGTACAAAGGAGCTCTAGGCAGTCTGGCCCCATTGTTTTGTAGTTGTGACTGGAGGTGGGAATGCTCCCAATATCTACGGAACATCCATAATGTACAGAACAACCCTAAATCCACAAAATCTGGGTTTCCTGTAACTATAATATTTATAATCTTAAGTAGCATATCATGGTAATATGATTGCTCTATTATGTTTAGGTTAAAAATATGTCCTTCTAGACTCCACATACTGTAGTATAATCCCTGACTCCTCACCTGTGAATTCGTTCAGAATTTAGATCGCTGCAGATACAACTAAAGACGTGGCTGAGTGATACTGGGGAAGATTGGCTACCTAATTCAATGACTAATACACTTACAGAAAGATGTGAACACAGCGTACACAAAGAGATCGTGTCAAAGAACTGGACATGAGTGTAAGGAAGACTTACGCTCAGTGGAGAATTGCAAGGAGCAATTCAGGCCTCTGGCTTCAGGACCAGCATGTTCTGATGTTGACACTGCTTCCTTCCTATTTGTTAGGGCAGCCATTGTCAGCTGATACACTGTGCTAAAATTCCTCATGTGGTACTCAGCCTTTATGAGGATTCTGTCCAGAAATTAGAAAAAAGAAAATGACTAGAATCAACTCCTTGAAGCGATTGTGAATCACTTCTGCGTACAGGGCCATCCTTAGCAAACACTTGGCTACAGGTGAAGCAAGATGGGGCTGGGTTATCAAAACAAAGGAATTTTCTGGTAGCGTTTCTTCCCTGGCTGAGATGTAACACATTTCTGAACCAATTTGCATTGGATCTCTCAACTTGGGGCAGAATGGTGTCTTGATTGTTGAAAGTTTACTTCCAGAAAGAGACCGGATGTCCTACCCTAGAAGAAATTAGCAATCAAAAGAATCTCATTTCTAAACATTAGGCTTCTACTTCTCTTTCATGCATTTATGCATAGGAAATAAACTCACTTGATTTGCTTATGACTACGAGAGAAAAGCTTCATATTCCTCAAAGTCACCTTGTCTTTCCCAAATTACAGAAATTCTCATAACTATGAGTGTGTGCGTGTATATATATATATATATATGTGTGTGTGTGTGCATATATACATATATATGTGTATATATACATATATGTATATATTTATATACACACACATGCATGTGTTGCACATATGTGTATAAATGTGTGTGTTATACTGTGCAATTTCATACACTTTCTTCTGGATTGTTTTCACTGCAATTTAATTTTAATATTTTAGTCACACATCTGCTACTCTTTTCCTCATGTGAGGGATTCATAGTGTTCCTGAGAAAAGCATGGTACCCCATGCCGATGCTTCAGTGTCTTCCAGAAGAACAGTATCTACTCCAGGCATCCTGTTTCAGGTGCCTCCATGAACCTCACCATTGAGGGTATTTGCTATGGCTATGTCCCATCGCCATGCCAGACTACGTTCAACAGTACTATTAAGTACAGTGATCAAACTTCTTGGCTGGCACCAACGCTAATTATTTTTTCTACAAGGAACAATGTGTTTGTTCATTGTGAGCCCTGCACTTTTGTTGTGGTCTTGGCATCTCTAAAGTTTTCTCCAGAAACAGAAAATTCTAAATAAAGAAAACTTTAGTGCTCACAAAAATAGAATCTATTAAGAGTATTTCTGTCTTTGCCGATGAACAGGGTTTTGTTCCCAGCCATCATATTGGGTATCTCAGGAGATCTAGTATTCTTTTTTGCTCGGAGTGGGCACCAGGCATGCATGTACATTCACAGAGGAAAGCAATAAGATATGTCTTGTAATCAGATATGCTTTATTCTTGACTTCCATGACTGACTCAGGTTCCTCTGTGTACAGAACACAAGAAATCCATGGTTGTCAGAGCACAATGCTAGACTTGATTTCTACTCAAGTCATGTGAGAAAGTAAAAGCATTGCTGCAGGTCAGGAAGAGAAAGAAAAATAAGATCCAGATGGAATGCCTTCCTAGACAACAACTCATCTGTTCTCTCTAAGAAATCAGTGGCACTGAAGAACCAATAAAGACAATGACTTCACAGTCACTAGAAAAGACACACCACATCCTCTATAAAGGGAAGCCTCGGATTCAAACAGAAAAGGGAAATTGTTTCCAAAGCTATCTTGGAAAATTGAACATGGGCTAGGGATTAGGTGGTATTGAACACACTGGCAGCTCTGTTTTAGTTGTAAAATAAATCTGTATTTTGTGTGAAAGGATGAAAAGTTCCAGTGATAAGTCTTAGTAGAAATAAGTGTTTGCAACCAAGTCTGATGACTTGGGGTGAAACCCCAGGGCCCACAAGTGTCAGCAGAGAAGAAACTCTCATAACTTGTTGTCTGCCACGTATGTGCCTGTACGATACAAGTAAATAAATAGGTAAGTAAAATAGCAACGAGATTGACCAAAGATAAAATATATAGGTGAAATGACAACGTGCCTGGAGTCATTTTCTGAGTACTTCAGTAATGAGCACCAAGAAATTCATTGAGAAGGATTTATTTTATTTTTATTTGATCTTTGCAACTGTTTGAAAGGGTAAAATGTGCTCCATAATAAAGTTTGAAAAGAAAACCACTGTTCACTTCACACATCTCTAGACTTCGGTGGACCTTCCCATTTTCGCACAGTGGACTTGGCTGCGTTCACCCCTGACATAATTATCACGTTCTGAAAGACATAGTTATCAGTCTATCTTCTTATGTGGACACAATTTAATTCTTGTCATATGGGCATTTGGCCTACATGTATGTTTGCCACTTGCCTGTCTGTTGCTTAGTGAGGACCAAGAGGGAAACGGTTCCCTTGGAACTAGGCTTAAGAACAAATTTTTATCTACCAAGTGAGTGTTCTGAGAATAGGATGTGGGTCCTTTGAGTAAAAATATAGTGCTTAACCACTGGATAACCTAAGCATCATCCAAATTAGCTTACCTAGAGGCAATATATATATATAATAAAATGAACACATACTAATAGATAATTATTATAGGCACACAGTTTTTACTCCTCTCATATAAGTTTGTTTAGTGTCAACCTATACTTGTATATGCACACACAGTTGCATAGAAATAGATGATGGAATTATGTGTACACATGTAATGTAAGGTTATTGTTTAGACTTTTGTTTGCATAAAGATAAGCATGTCTCAAGCTTTGACTCTTCACAGCCAAACCCCATTACTAATCAAGAAAATTTGAACAGTAATCAAGTTTTGACTCCTACCACATTCCCCACCTTTCAAATACAACACACACACACACACACACACACACACACACACACACACACACACACACAATTTCAATTTATTGAGAAAATGCATCACATAGAAACATTTTGGATAGCAGCTTTGGGAGCTATATGAATCTAATTTTTCCAAAATAAATCTCTTTCCACAAAAATTGGTTTGAGTTTAGCAGCTTAGAGCTTTCTATAGAAAGTGATGTTTAAACTGTCTGAGGAAAGAGGCAGAATGATGAGTGGATTTAAGCATCACCTTTCACAGATGTTCTTGCCTGAACTATTTTATTCCCATGGTATATACTTAGCTCTATTAAAATAATATTACCTTCCAAACTTTTATGTGCTTTATGTTCTCAAAAGCTGAGCATAGTCTCTCCTTCAAAATGCATTTTCAAGCAATTAGACCCCTATTTGTCACCATGCACAAAACGCAAATCCAAGTGGATTAAAGACATCAACCTAAAACCACAGACATTAATCCAGTTAGAGGAAAAAGTGGGGAACAGTCTGGAACACATAGGCACAGAAGACAACTTCCTGAGCAGAACACCAACAGCCCAGGCCTTAACGTCAACAATTAATAAATAGGACCTCATGAGGCTGACAAGCTTCTGTAAGGCAGGTGACACTGTCAAGAGAAGAAAGTGACAGCCTCAGACTGGGAAAAGATCTTCACCAAACCTTCATCTGACAAAGGTATAATATCCAAATATATAAAGAACTCAAGAAATTAAACACCACCAAACCAAATAACCCTATAGAGAAATGGGGCTCAGATCTAAACAGAAAATTCTCAACAGAGGAATATCAAATGGTTGAGAAACATTTAAAGAAATGCTCGACCTCCTTAGTCATCAGAGAAATGCAAATCAAAACGACACTGAGATTCCATCTTACACCCATCAGAATGGCTAAGATCAAAAACTCAAATGACACCACGTGCTGGTGAGGATGTGGAGATAGAGGAACACTCCTTCATTGCTGGTGGGAATGCAAACTAGTACAACCACTTTGGAAAGCTATCAGGCGCTTTCTCAGAAAAATGGGAATAGGGCTTCCTCAAGATTCAGCTATTCCACTCCTTGGAATATACCCAGAAAATGCCCTACCACACAACAGGGACATATGCTCAACCATGTTCATAGCTGCCTTATTCATAATAGCCAGAACATGGAAACAGCCTACATGTCCCTCAGTAGAAGAATGGATAAAGAAACTGTGGTACATTTACACTATGGAATACTACTCAGCTATTAAAAACAAGGAATTCCCGAAATTTGTGGACAAATGGATTGAACTAGAAATTATCATAATGAGTGAGTTCACCCAGAAGCAAATAGAGTTAAATGGTATATACTCACTTATATCGAGACACTAGTCCAAGGGGTACGTCCCCATGAAAAACTTTACCTACCAGGAAAGTGGGTCAGAGGGGAGGACATCCTATTGAGACTTTAGGTGTGAGAAGCCTGGGAGAATGAGGAAATAGAAGGATCCAGAGGGTCCTGGAAAACTACAGGTGGGTCTGGGCACTGAGGTCCTCCTCAAACTATGGCACCAGCCAGGAAAATATAGGCAGTAAACTTCAAACCCCTACCCGACTAGCCAATGGACATTCTCCACCGTTAAGTGGAGAAGGAGATCTGACTTTCACACAAACTCTGGTGCCCCATATTTGACCATGTCCCTTGGATGGGGACGCCTGGTGGCACTCAGAGGAATGATAACAGGTCACCAAGAAGAGACTTGATACCCTATGAGCATATACAGGGGGAGGAGGTCCTCCTCAGTCACACACATAAAGGAGGGATACAAGGGATGGGCTAACAACTGAGATGTAATATGAATAAATTAATAATAAAAAAGGGAAAAAACCAAAAAAAATGCATTTTCAAATGGGAGTATTGTAAACTCTACAATGTTCATTAAAATACCTATAATTTCAGATGTACTAAGGACTGCTATCTTCGTTTCTTTATCTTGGAACACAACAAAGCCTAAAGCACATGGAAGAAAATAAAGGAGCTCTGTACTCCTCCCCACCTTGCCCTTTCGCAGTACACACACTGCTTAACACTGAGTCAGTGTGCAGGCAGACCTGTTTGTTGAGATACAGGGTTCTATTTTGTCCAAGCTGTAGGCTTACAGATGTTTGGCTGATTGGGGGATAAATTATAACTGATTTCTTTTTTCACTTGACACACAGCACCTAACATCTATTAGTCATTATTCTAACAGGAACCCCTCGTGGCTTTAAGATGAAGGATGTCGGCAGGAGGAATTTCACCAGATTATTGGATCATTAGACTGGTCCCAATTCATCATTCTTTATAGAGCTTGGCTGTAATCTGCACATTTATATGATAATATTCTGATTGTGATGAAATGATCTTGTATTATGTTCTTTAGTGTAAGACTATACAGATTTAACTCTTTCTGTCTCTCCACTCATGAGATGTCACTGTGGATTATGGCTTGATTTTGATGATTTTAGAGGTAATAGATTGAAAATAAAGGCATGGATTTATGCAGCTTCAAAACACTGTATAAATATCATAAGAATTCCCTTGAGGGAAATAGATATTGTTCAGAACTGTTTCTTGAAATATTGCCTGTCCTGTTGGGGAAGGATAAAATATGGCTGGACCCCATAGCTGAATCCTCATCTTCTGTCCCCAGGAACACACTTGGACAGCTGGGTGTTAAAAGTTAAGCATAACAAAGATAGTCAGGTGGCGTTGAGAGAATTCACCCTGAAGCTCAAAGCCTAGACTAGTATCATCCTCCTGTATTTCATCCATAACTGACAAAGCAACCTCATCATCCTACAGAACAGCATCTTCTCCCACACCAATGGCAATGAAACATGAGCAGAAAACAATCCACTAATGAAGGAGGAAGCCCATGACCTACTTGAACCCTCAGGAAAATCCATTTCTTCTGCTGTGTCTGTTCAGTTTGTTTAATTTGTGTTTGGAGACACTGTCTTTCTTTAACTACCAGGCTGCCCTTGAATTTCCCATCCTCCTCCTGCCTCTGGATTTCAGGTTCCCAAGTAACAAGTGTGAATCACCACACACAAGCTGGAATTGCATAATTAGTTATGTCTCAAAATAATTTCCTGGGGTCTCCCCTTGTAAAGGATGAAAGGTTCTAAAACAGGAGTGATACAATGGCTAAGCTACCATCCCAGCAGCTCAGTAGGCACAGGCAGGTGCTAGTAGGGATAATTAAACCAAATTAAATTACAGGGAGTCTGAAAATTTTCTTTTCCCTGGTATTTTGCATGAAAAATGTATGATACCAAAATAAAATCCTTTAGAATCTGAACAATGCATTTTTACTGAAATCAAAATTTAGTTATTTAGAGCGTAAATGGCAACTTACAAAAAAAAAAAAAAAAAAAAAAAAAAAAAAGCCCATGAGAACCAATGCAAAACACAAAGCAAGTGTTATTTTAGGGTGTGAGATAGCTCATACCTCAGGTCAAACAAGTGCTACTTGCAAAGCTATGTCTGAATGTCTATGAAAAAAATAATCATTTTTAGGCTCACTTCCGACAAGGAATTTTGAATACAACGTGGCAATTGAACCACTCTCTTTATTTGCCATGCTCATGAAGAATTGCTGAAAATTGTTTTTTAACATTAAATTAGTCCCTACCACTTTTCTACACAAAAGCTCAGTGAGGACATCCATATAACTAAAGTAGACATCCATTAATAAATATTTGAAAGAAAACATAAATGGTTTTAAAAGGAAGTAGGTTCTTTGTGGTAGATAAGAGTCTCCCATCTCTAACAGAGGTAGTTGGAGGACCACTCTGTGCTCTCAGAATGCCACAGACAGCCTGAAGTATTTGCTGCTCTTGGGCTTTCTTCTTGCAGAGTTCTTTTCCTAATCCTCAAGACAGTGAGTGATATGGACATGTACATCCTACCAAATGTGCTAATATAAAACCAAATTAATTTCTGAGAAATTACAGGAGCATGTGCAGTTTTATTTAATTTTGTATGTTGAAATAAACTCTAGTTGTACATGCTTTAAGTGGAAGAGATGAGAAAAAAGAAATAAAATATGCATACACAAACTGTGTGCTTAAATTCCACTTAAAATATTCCTTTTAGATATTTAAATCTTTACATATGTTTAAAGGGATATATGTGTCTGGTCTTAATATCAGAAACAATGAACTTTATGAATTAGGTTTTCCATGGTTAATCTAACAGAGGCTCATAGACATTGAACCACCAACCAGAAAGCATGCATGGGGTGGGCCTAGTCCATCTGCACATATGTAAGAGATGTGCAGCTTGGTCTTCATGTGGAACCCCGAATAACAGGAGCAGGGCTGTCTCTGGCTCTGTTACCTGCCTTTGCGTCCCTTTCCTCTAACTGGGTTGCCTTTTCTAACTTCAATGGGAGATGTACTTCTACTGTAAATTAATATGCCAAAGTGTGTGGATATCTGTGGAAAGCCTCCCCTTTTCTGATGAGAAAGGGAGGAGGATGGAGGAGAGGAGGTAAGAGGGAGGAAATAGGAGTTGAAAAAGTAAATGCATTAATTAATTAATTTAAGAAAAGAAAAATGTAGCCTATGAGTATTTAAACATTTTACAATAGTGATGATTTAAATATGGAAATACAAACACAATATTTAGGTGCTGGATGATATATAAAATCTCATGCATGAAAGGGTGGCTAATTGAGATGGCATCACTGTGACAAATGTCTAGAAAAAACAAGATTAAAAGAAGAAAGATTTATTTTGACTCCTGGGTTCAGAGTGTTGTAATTCCTATGGTTGTGGAACCATAATTACATTGAACACTATGTCAGACAGGCAGAAGAGAGGAAAGACACTCCACTGTATACATTATGACAGCTGAAAAACAGAGGCAGGAAAGGGGTATGTACCAAAGTCATCTTTCTTCAGCAAAGAACTACTTCCTCCATCATAAATGCACATCCTAACGTTCCATTATCCCCAAGTGCAGAGCCACCAGCTGATGTATAACACTTTAACACATGAACCTCTGTGGATATTCTATATGAAAACCATATCAAAAGGTTGAGACAAGGATGTCAAGTTGAATAGTATGATTCAAGAGATCTCAATGATAGGATTACTCATAAACAGAAGACTCAAAACAAGATGAGGGAGACCATGTGGCTTTATACTATTGTCTTCATGTAAAAGGCAAAACTGGTGAGTTGTTTTAATATTTATTGAATTAGATGGATAATTTTACTAATAAATAAAACTCTCCAAAGCCCATATTCTCTATCTATATATACAGAGGATATATTGACTATATTTATACCTTGATTCCCATCCAGATAGCACTATCTATCAAGGGAAAACCATCATATCTCTGATGTGATATGAATTAGGTAAAATAGAGATGGTGAAACTTGTTCCCTCACTACAAGCTAATTTCTAGAACATTTGAGGTAATAAATACAATTATTTTGGAGTTTCAGGAATGCAAACTATATTGGTACCTTGCATTTTCAACAGAATTAAATAGAATTAACCACCTCTTGAAAATTTTAGAACTGTCCTTGACAATCCTAGCTTAGAAAATAATTTCAGTGCTGGGATGGATTGACAGAAGACATATTTAGATTTCCAAGACTGACGTAAGTATGAAGTGGCTAAATTATCCTTCATAAGAAAAATAAAACAAATCTTGAGAAGAAAATTTGGTACTGGAGACCTGTCTCTTTAGTTAAGAACAGAAGATGTTTCATGACCTCCTAATTTAGGAGATGGGTTGTCCTCTCCTGACTTTTGTGGGCATTGCATGCATACACACACACACACACACACACACACACACACACACACACACACACAAAATAAACATATCATATTCTTCATCATCCTTGTGTTTCAGTCATTTGTTTCCCAGAACTCAGCAATGTTTTTCTATGACGTCTGTTTTCAGGTCCATGTTATTTCTTTAGGCAGATGATTCACTGCTATGCATATGTATGGATAAGCTATCAATTTGTATTCTTTAGCTTCTACATGGTAACATACAAACCTCTGTGGGAATAACACATCTTCATTAATGAAGAGTTCAAACTAATTTTTGAAGAGTAGGGAACATGAAAACCTTCCAAGGATAGTTGAAGCCTGAAGTCTGAAATGCATCAGGCTTTTCCACAGAGTTAAATCAGGTCTTAGTCTAATGGTATGAAGATTTTACAAAACCATTGACAATAATTAAATGCCATTACTGGCTGGAATTTTTTAACTGCCAACTGCAGTCAAAATATTTGTAGTAATAAGTGTTTGTGTGGTTCTGCAGTTAGGGGCCCATCAGAGAGTGTAGTGCACTTTGTTTTGGGAGAAGTACCCAGGCACAAAACAGCCAAACTATAATTCAGTCTTTGCAGCTGTATCAGGCAGTGTCTTTCTTACAAAGCATAAGATATTATTCTGGGTAATTTTGTCAAAAAAGTTTTTGTAGAAAGGATATGCATGTAAAGTTGGACTATCAAAATTATATAAATTCAAGGCAATTTTTCATATTCCTAAAATTCTATTGCATCTTCTGTTCTTCCCAATAATATATATGTACACATATACTATATTTTATTCTATGTGATTATTCATTTCTGATTTGTATGTACATATATAAACATAAAATATACACCTATTTAGGGCATAGATGTTCAGAATTGTGATGTCATCTTGATTTAGTTTTCCTTTGATGAGTATGAAGTGTCCTTCTCATCTCCTTTGATTAATTTTGGTTGAAAGTCTACTATATTAGATATTATGATGGCTACTCCACCTTGCTTCTTGTGTCCATTTGTTCCAAAGACCTTCTTCCAGCCCTTTATTCTCAGTAAATGTCTATCTTTACAGCTGAGGTATGTTTCTTGTAAGCAGCAGACTTTTGGGTCCTGTTTGTGCATCCATTCTGTCAGTCTGTGTCTCTTTATTGGAGGATTGAGACCGTTGATGTTGAGAGAGATTAATGACCAGTGACTATTAGGTCCTTTTATTTTGATGTTGGTTGTGATAGTGTTTTTGTGTGCTTGTCTAATTTTTGTTTTGCTAAGTTGAAGGCATCTATTTCCTGTGTTCTCCTGGGTGTAGTTAGACTCCTTGGGTTGGAAATTTTCTTCTATTATATTCTGTATGGCTAGATCTATATCACTCCTGGGCATACACCTGAAAGATGCTTCACCATATAACAAAGACATTTGTTCAACTATGTGCATAGCAGCCTTATTCATAATAGACAGCATTTGGAAACAACCTAGATGTCCCTTAACCCACGAATGGATAAAGAAACTGTGATACATTTACACAATGGAATACTATTCAGCTATTAAAAGCAAGGAACACTTGCAATTTCCAGGCAAATGGATGGAACTAGAAACAATCATCCTGAGTGAGGTAACCCAGACCCATAAATTCATGGTATATACTCATTTATAAGTGGATATTAGTCCAACATAGATGTATCCCAGAGAAGGATAGTGACAGAAGCTGGGTCTTTCTGTTGGACTCTGGGAAGAGCTCTAAGAGTGGTTTGGAAGAATGGGGTGATGAAAGGGCACAGAAGGTTAAGGAACCCCACAATGACACCATCAAGACTGGAGGTTCTGGACCCAGGGGGCTGCGCAAACTGCTACACAAGCCAAGGACAATGCATGAAGAACACCTAGACCACATCTGCAGTTATAGCTAGTGGACAGCTCATTATCTATGGTTGTAGGGGGAGCAGGGACTGCCTCTGACATAAACTCCGGTGCTCCTGATTTGCCTCTCCTAGGCAGGGACATCATTCAGGCACACAGAAGAAGGGGATGCAGGCTATCCTATCCTGATGAGACTGGCAAGGCTGTGGTCAGAAAATAGAGTAGGAGGGGCCCTCCTGTGAGAGGTCTTGAGGAGGAGAATAGGGCAGAAGAGGAAGGGAGGGTAAGAATGGAAAGATATAGGTGAGGGGACAACAATTGGGTTATAATATGAATAAATTATAATGAACTCTAAAAAGACTATGTATACATATGTAAATATATGTAGAGACCTTATGGAATAAGCCTTATCTGCGTTGGCCTGCCAACCAATGCTGGCACTACGCAATTCTTGTTTAAGCAACCATATCATGATATTTTAATTTTGTTTCCTTATCAACTCTAGAAGATATTATGTAGCAGCAGACATTCTGATGCTTGGGCTCTAACAATTGTTTGACAGAGACAGAGCAGGGAGACCAGGGTAATGTTAAGACTAAAGGAATAAAGATGGAGGACAGGAAGACAGAGAAACATAAATAGAGACACAGAATGAGACAGAGAGGAGAAGAGGAGGAAGAGGAAAGAGAAAGGAAGCATGGAAGAAGAAAAAAATCAGAAGAAAGGAAATACTGATGTGATTCAGAGCAAAAGAAAATGATTTCAAGAGACACACTGGATATTGGTTAGTTATCAACTAAAACATTTTTGAATCAGTTTCATCCACCGAAAAAAAAACCAATGCATATTTAAAACAAAAAATATAAACCTCAAGTAGATGATTCAGTGACTAAGAGTGCTGGCTACTTAATGAGAACCTGAATTCAAAGCTCAGAACCCACATAAAAATTAGAATGTGGCAGTATTCACTTAGAACTCAGCTTTTGTAGTGTGGAGACAGGAGGATTGCTGGTACTCGTGCTGGCTCACAGCCAGGCTAGTCTGCAGTTCAGTGACACTGTCTACATGTAACATGGTAGAGAGCAATAGAAGGTGGCACCTATGTTATTCTTTGGCCCCTGCAGGTGACCACCTACATACATGCATAAAAATGTGTGTACACACACTCGCACATCCAAAAAGAGAGAGCGAGCGAGAGAGAGAAAATAAAATTTATTTAAGCAAAGACTTTTATATTTGTCCGTTTCAACATTCAAATGTTAAGGGACTGAATTCTAAACAGTATGCAGGAATTCACAAACTAGTGTCCCATGAGTTTCTGAATAATCTGTTAGAAACCAAAATTAGATGACTAAAATTATAACAGAAAAACATCCACAGCAGGGAACACAGAGAACATAATGACTTACTGACTTAAGACAGAATGAGGGACACACTATTAAAAAGCACCAATTTAGCAGGTTGTTAGGGTCATATCAAAATTAGCTAGTGTTCAATTTAAATCAAATGATGCAAACTGCAACTTTTTACAATTTTTAATGGCTCGAGAGTGGTTGCTTAAAAATCTATCAGATACAATTAAGCCAATTATGATGCTAAAAACTACACTTTTATGAAAATTTTTTTATCAAATATTAAGGTTTGCTTTTGATTTAAACTTCAATCAAATTATTATCTAGTTAGGTGGCTTCCAGAAGAAAGAAAAATATGAAGGAATAGCTTCAAAAACCGTCTGTAATGGGATAATCCACACTGGAATAATTTAATAATTTTAGCATGTATACTGTATCAGAATTTCTTTTTTTTTCTTCTCCTCCTCCTCTGAAAACACTAAACTAAAACCTTTTTAATGTCTGAGAAACTAGAATTGTTCTAGTTTGTCCTGTTTTGGCAGTAAAGAGATTTAAATTCATAGTTACCATATGTAAGACAACTTTGAGAGGCTTTTAAAGATGGAAATTAAACATGAAGGATAACTAAAAACAGAGGAACTTGAGAAATGACATGGTAGAAAGACCCCTGGTATTTTCTTTGTTGTTTATATGTTTTTGCATCATATGTTTCTGGCTTATACACAAATGAGTCAGCAGCCTAGAAACCTCAAGTTATGCAGAACAACGTGAGATCTCTCTAGCCTAGGGACAATCTAGAAAAAAAAATTTAAACAAGCAAACAGAAACATTGATAGAGCAAACGCTGTTTTACTCAGCACCATTGAAATAACAGATAAACTCACCCCACGGTCACCCTCTCCAGGAACAGCTATGGGGGAGAACAAACTGGTATCAATATTGACTGTCATTCAAGTAGAGTCAGTGAAAGCAGAGTAAAGGGTGCTGGTATTTCAGGATGTGCACACGATCTTCTGTACCACAACAGCAGTCAAGACCATAGGCCCCTCCACCTGGCGTGCTCAAGTACCCTCCCATTTCCTTGACATCACAATAAGTCACAGAGAGATGGCATCACATTTGTACTCAGGAACCATAAAAGGACATTTGTTTAGTGTCATGATGGTTATAGTCTCAATAAAAGTATCAAAAGAATGATAGATAAATCGTTTTACAACTGACACAGAAAGCATACACAAAGGATAAAAGGAAAGACACTGACAGTTCTGCGATCACCTAAGACAGGAGGTTCTGGGAGATTTCTCAGAATTGTTTATTAATGTTGGATGACCCAACTTCATTGCAGGTAGGACCACTTGGTAGCTCAAGGCTAGACTATATTATATGGAAAGTGTGAGCCAAACACTAGCATGAATTCATCGGTATCTGCTCTTTGTTGCTCACTAATGTGATAAAACAAGGTGCCTCCATCTCCTGCAACCAAGACTACTCTCCTTTATGACAGATTCTAACTTGGAACTATGCATCAAAGCAAACCCTCTCTCTTTCAAGTCATTTTTTGTCCAAAATTTGTATTACAACAGGAAAATAACTTAATATAAGCATCAATAAAAATTAAAGCATTTAGATTCCTACATTAATAACAGACCAAAAAAAAAAAAAATCTCTGTGTAATAGAAAATTGCATCATCTATTCTTTAAAAATCCATAAGTCAAAAGTAAGTCTCAAAGAAAACCATGAAGTATATTAAACTGAGTAAAAATGAAAAATCTTATTTATGGACATTTAATGGGATACAGAGAAAGCACTAGTGAGAAGGAAATTTATAACATTAAATGCATAATGCATAATATAAGAAGAAAAGCCTCCAATCATTAAGTCATAATCTGCTGCCATTTCCAGAGCCAAGTTTAAAACTTAAAAGTGCCAGGCGTAGCTATGCATACCCCTAACCAAAACTGAGGTAGAGGTAGAAAGAAGGTGATTCAAGGATATGTGGGGTACAGAGACAGACTCTGTCTGAAGCTAGTGAACAAAACACAGTTCTCAATTATAATTTGACTGTCAAAACTGACAGTAAATAAAAATAAATTTACATAGTATAACAACACGATTAAAATACCGAGTAATGCTATCCAACCCCATAACCTACATCTTCTAAAAGCACAAAATAAAAACTAATGAAGGAGGAAACTACAAAATCAGAGCAGAAACCAAAATGATATAAAAAGGCCAACAACAAAATAAACACCGGAAGGATGATAAAGAGTTTTTACAACTGATACAGAAAATACACACAGAAGATAAAAAGTGATGACATAAACTTTATTGGAATTACTTGCAAAATATTATTTCATCCCATGGGAGACTTTTTAAGGGGCCAAAGTGAAACTGTGGAGTAGGAGTAAGTATTTGCTGTGATTTATCATGCAAAGGACTAGAATCTAGAACGGAAAGAACTTGGAGCTGGTGAGATGTCACTGCGGTAAAGGTGCTTGCCACTGAGCCTGATGATCTGAGTTTGATTCCTGGGACACAGATGATGAGGAGATAACCACCTCCCTCCAGTCGTCTTCTAATCTCCAAAGTTTCATGTAGCAAGCAGGAAGCTTCCCCCAACATACAGAAATAAGGAGTAAATAACGTATTTTTGAAATTATACTATACAAATTTTAAATCATTAAAAAAAAAAAAGAAACAATTATATTCATTCTCTGGCTGCATGTGAAAAAACACAGTATAGTAGCCAGGCCTTTTGCCTACTTTATTTGAGCACCTGTATCTACCACCCTTCTTCACTTGAATTCTTTCAAATCCTCTGACATTATTTGGCTAGAAATAAATGTTAGAGGGGCAAGGGGGCATAGACATGTTTAGACTAGCTCCTGCTGATTAGGGGTGTTGAGTACCATTGGGGCAAGCCCAATATTCATTGCCAGAATACCAGCAATCCAGCAATCCAGCAATCCAGCAATCCAGCAATCCAGCAATCCAGCAAATCTGCAATCCAGCAATCCAGCAATCCAGCAATCCAGCAATCCAGCAATCCAGCAATCCAGCAATCCAGCAAATCTGCAATCCAGCAATCCAGCAATCCAGCAATCCAGCAATCCAGCAAATCTGCAGCAATCCGCAATCCAGCAATCCAGCAATCCAGCAAATCTGCAATCCAGCAAATCTGCAATCCAGCAATCCAGCAATCCAGCAATCCAGCAATCCAGCAATTCAGCAATCCAGCAATCCAGCAAAAAACCAGCAGCAAGAAATCAGCAGAAGCAGCGGCAACAGCAAGGGAAGCAGCCGCCATCACAGGCCCACTAGAGGCTCTCATATTTATACCATTTCATTACGCCCCAGAATTCTAAACGTAAACTGTCTGCAACTGGCAAAAATCATGCCACTCCTAGAGCTTAAGACAAATTATAGATGTGGCTGTGAACAATCTGAAGCACCCCACATCTCTCCTCTACCTTGTTTCCTCCTTGACCAAAACCATAAACAGCCTCAATTTCTCATTTAAGCCATTAATTGAAACAGAGACACTTTAAACTAAATGCCTATCAAAGCAGTGTTTCAAGGTTTTCTTCTATGACCTTGTGACTCATGGCTACTCTTGCCCGAAATGGCTCACACTTTTTCTTGGGAGGGGCATGAGGGTGGGGATGGGGTTGGGGGATGGGCTTCAAGCTCCCAGGCCTCCCATTAACAGCAAGGAGTTGCATTAGATAATTCTCTTGGACATGTACTCATTTATCCAATGACACTCCTTGTCACAATGTCAGCAAACCCTGGAAAGCCTAGAGGTTCTCTCAAAGAACTTAGACAATGCTTGTTCACTTCAGCAGAGAGTACAATATTTGTTACATTAAATGCATATAAGCAATATGGGCTCTGAGGCTTTCAGGGGCTTGGTCACAATATCGTTGTAATAGGCAAGATTCACTGTAATTAAAGCACTGGACATGTTGATATTTGAGACATCTAGCTACAGCATGTCCTGTGATGTTGATAGGATGCTCATGAGAGCCAGTATCAATTGTATCCCTCATCTACTCATCCATCGGTGTTGCCCATGCCTTGAACAGTCTAATGACTCTTTCACATAGAGTATTTACAATCTCCAAAGTCAACACCTAATGACAATGACATTCTCTCTCAACACCTGTTTCACATCAGGGTCTGATATGGCCTTGTTTACAACTGGGACCAATGTTTGCAAAAAAAAAAAAAAAAAGTCTGTGAGGACTTCCCCAGGGCTTTGTGCAATCTTAATAAGTGAGGTGGACCTTTTCCTGGGATCCTCAACTTTATCCCAACCTCTAACAGCACCCAAGCAGCACTGTTCCATAACAGCGTCATCAAATTGAATCTGTTCTTGTAATTTAGAGTACTGCCCTTCATCCAGCAAGGGCTCTTTGACAATATGTATTATCCTTGCTCTATTTTGTGGCTCATTGTAACTGCTGATCAGCCTCTAGGACAGTTGGTTACCAGGCCTTTTCTGTCTTGGGGAATAACTCTATTTTGGGAACCCCAGTTACTTAATATTTGTTTTACAGAAGAGGAAACAATAGCTTCTTTAAAATGCCTCAGATCTGTCATTTCTATAGGACACTACATTGTCATCATGATCATGATGAGCTCCATTAGCAGGCATACACTGTACAACTATCGAGAAAACCATAGTGATTGGATAATACCGGGCCACCCCTCCTCTGGCCGTGCAGTTGGCTCAAGATAAACCTTTTTTCTCGAAATGAAACAAGCAATTTTCTCTAGACCTGTTACCCTGCACAGTCTCTGCTTTCTGGCCTCCAGCCCTACCCAGGGGCTGTGGGGACTTGAAACCAAAAGCGTGCAGGACTTAGTGGTCTAGCCCAGTTGGCTCCTCCTTTTCATCTCGCAGGAACCTCTTGCTCTCTTTCTTAGTCACCCTGTCTGAGCCCTTTATTCCTCCCTTCTCAAGTGTTATTTGCCTCCCAAGCACTTCCACCTCTACCCACAGCATCTTCTGTTGCACAGCCAATTAGGCAGTACCTTCCCCAACATGCATTGTTTAGTTTCTCAGACCCCTTCATATCCACTTGAAACTTTTAAAGCTCCTCAAACGTTCTCCCAACATTTATTAAAACAGACTGTATGAAAAAGTAAAAAGAAAAGAAAACATAAAATCCTCTCTGGGATCATAGTAGGAAAGAACCCAATGGTAGCAGCCACAAGAAACTTTTTGCTGACATCCTAAAGCAGAGTGTTTATCCCTTCTCCCATTGCGGCTTCCTCTGTGGTACTAGAAACTAAGTTTTCCATTCTGCCAAGCTCTGCATGGCTGCCACTTACAGACAGGCCTTTTGGCTACTTTATTTGGGTTCCTATGTCTACCACACCTCTCCACCCCAATCCCTTCCAATCCCCCAACACTAAGTAGGTGAAAAAGAAGGTTAGAGAGGAGAGGGAGCAAAGGCATCTGTAGACTACTTCATGCTGATTAGAGGCATCAAGTTCCTTGGGGCAAGTCGAATCTTCATTGACAGAATGCCAGCAATCAGCAAGCCAGCAAGCCAGCAATCTAGCAATCCAGTAACTCAGCAACCCAGCAATAGTGAAAGCATCGGCAGGAACCAGCAGGAGCAGTAGCAGCAGCATGGTGAGCAGCAGCTGCCACAGGCCCTCTTGGGGGCTCTCAAATTTAACATCTCTCACAACCCCTCCAGAATTCCAACATAATCTATCAGCAGTTGGGAAAAAAATCATGCCCCGCCTAGAGCATGAGACAAACCAGGGTTAGTGGTGGTGGACAATCGGAAGAGGGCCCATAACGAAACTCACCCCCATAACATAACTGAGGTTTTTTTTACAAATCAAAATTTTTACTACAAAACACTTTAGACTTCACGCAGACCACAGAAAGTCTTATCCAAGCTTGTCATATGTTCAAAAATGAAATGAAGTTCACAGTGAAAGGTCACCCAAAATATTATTAGCAGCTGCACCAAAATATGGAGAGGACTTACAGAGAAAGGCTGACATAGAGTATTGCTTGCCAGGATGCATTATGCTTCATCCACTTTCTTAGATTTTTTTCCTATTGCTGTGACAAACTATACTGATAAGGGCAACTTTTAGGAAAAAAGGTATTTTGTAGTTCACAGATCCAGATTATAGTCCATCACTGAATGGAGTTACTGAGGAAGGAGCTTGAGAGCACTGGTCACCTTGCATCCACAGTCAAGAACAGACACCAATGAATTAATACATATTCTCAAGCTAACCTAATTCTTCTTGGTTATATGTGGTTCAGGATCCTAATCTGTGTAATAACACCAAGCACTATGAATGATGTCTTTTTAAAAGATATATTTTATTAATTTATTCATATTACATCTCAATGGTTATCCCATCCCTTGTATCCTCCCATCCCTTCCACCCTCCCATTTTCCCCCTACTCCCCTCCCCTCTGACTGTGACTGAGGGGACCTCCTTCCCCTGTATATGCTCATAGGGTATCAAGTCTCTTCTTAGTAGCCTGCTATCCATCCTCTGAGTGCCACCAGGCTTCCTCATCCAGGGGACGTGATCAAATATGGGGCAACAGAGTTCGTGTGAAAATCAGTCCCCACTCTCCATTCAACTGTGGAGAATGTCCTGCCCATTGGCTAGATCTGGGTAGGGGTTCAATGTTTACTGCACGTATTGTCCTTGGCTGGTGCCATAGTTTGAGGAGGACCCCTGGGCCCAGATCTGCCGGTCATAATGTTCTTCTTGTAGGTTTCTAGGACCCTCTGGATCCTTCTGTTTACCCATTCTCCCTTGTCTATCTCACCTAGATGTCTTTTCTTATCAATGAACTTCAAGACAACCCACTCCAGGCTTGGCCATGGTTCAGTCGGCTCTAGACAATACCTCCCCAATACTCTTCCTTGATGATTCTAGGTTATGTAAAGTTGATAGGCAAAATTAATATATCACAAGAATACCTGGGGAAAGTTAAAAATTGTTTAAGAAAAATAAGTTCATACATACACATTCAAATATACTACCCTGTTAACAGGCTAGGGGGTATCATGATTTTGCATTGATGGAAGGCATTGTGCATAAATCTATCTCCTTGAGTAACACTTCTATGAAACAGACAAATATGTTTCTTGCCTTGAGCTGTAACTACATAAATGCTTCTGTATTTTGTGCAGCTCTTAGAAATTAAAGATTTAAGAGCAGATATTGAAATTTCAAAATCTTAGAAAGTACTTAAAGCCTATGTACTTTTTTTTATCTTTTCTATATACAGATAATCTTCACTGTATGACTATACCACTTAACATTTTATCATAGCAATACATATTTAGTACAAACAATATTTCAAATATCTTTCATGATTAGTGATACATTCTTGAGGTGCTGAATAATGGCAGAAAAGTCACAGCTGTCAATCAGCCAAGTGATGACAGAAGTAAAGGTATAGTTTTCAGTTTCCTGTCTATGTTCTGAAGTTCAATCACTAAGTCATTATAGGCATGCATATATATATATATATATCTTCTCTGCTTTTACTTGTTTCTGTAATCAGAAGCCTGATTAAAGCAAATTAAGGGAAAATCTGTTTATTATGGCACAGTGCACCGTGGTGGGAAGTCACAGATGCGGAAGCCTGAGGGAACTGGCTACAGAACTGTTATGTTCTCTATTTTACACAGTTCAAGATCCCTACTCAGGAAATAAAATGGGAAAGGGAAACGCATGTTCTTCTAAGATAGCCTAGGGTAACATCTAGCTTTCTACATAGCGTTGAGAGCCCTGAGATTATGGGTACAAATTATGAGGGATAATATATTCCTATAAATTGTACACTCTCTCTTTTCGTCCATAAACTAATTATTAGAACCTCCTAGTTTTCTTAATTAAATAGTTAACTTTTGGTAGACAAAGCAAAAGATAGATTTATAGTACACAGTTATCTATATTCATGTTAAATATGATCTAAAGTATAAATAGAAGGGAACACTATAACCCTAGTGATAATCTTGGCATGCTCTTAGAGTAGTGAGAAATTATAATCTATTAGCTGAACAGAAATGGACAATGTTTGTGTACTAATAGTAGAACTTTTAACACTTCAGTTTTACATATTTCTCTTCCTAGGTGAAATTCATATTACTACATACAGAAATGCTGAATTTAATTTGTCAATATTATTTATAGCACCATAGTTGGTTTTGTATGCAATATTAATATTATAAGAATAAAAACCTAATTATGCATTTATTACTTACATAATTATGATCCAATTATACTACTAATAGAAAATGCCTTTTACTATGGGCAGACTTCAATAAAGATATTTTTTATCAACTTTACTTGGCATTTAGTGTGCAATAAATGTCTCCATAAATATAAATCCAGTGCTTTCTTGAGAGAGCCCATTTTAAATAATCAATCCTGGTGACAACAATTTTGTTTAGAAAATATGACTTTTAAATATTGAGTAGATTAGAGCCCATGTTGTTTTCTAAGCAATACTGTTCCTTCCTTGTAAGTGGTGTATAAATCTGCTCTTTTCTGTTTCTTTCCAACTAAAAACAAAATAAAATTGAACTGTGTCATGTCAAAACAGCCTTAATACCCCTCCTTTTCCTCCTTGTCCTTCTTTTGTACTATTTCTTGGATAATTGAACAAAAATATAAAATACTGAGTAAAAGCATAAGTTTTATTCAAATGGATCTACTTGGGTATATTTTTATTATATTTCTTTTTACATATATATTTATATTATGGCACAAAAATAAAATAAACTACTGAGAACAAAATGAACCACGAAACAATCAGCAATTATGTAAATGTTACATTCATAGTGATTTGGCTATTTGTATTTGGCAACCTTGAAAAAAACATTTCCTATCTTGGTGAGTCAGAAATTCTGAATGTAAATCAATATCTATCATAGCCCATCTCTATCAACTCAAAACATTTATCTGGACATAAAAACATCTGAATCCCTACACAACTAAGCTTAATTGTAAGACTAAGCTATCAGGTCTTCAATCTCATCAGACACTCGAAAATGAATAAAACTTAATCACCTGAGTTAATCAGAATTTCAGGTTAGCAGTTTCCAAAATGAAAAAAAAAAAAAAAAATGACAGAGACAGTTTGCTGCCTGTACAGTCATGCAAGACTCTCTATAACATTGGAGCATCATCTTCAGCTTTCTCGCCCAAGATACCTGACAGACATATTTGTGAGGCAGGAGCTATAGAGGACTTGCTTATTCTGTCTTGACAGTTTGGCCTTTTCACTCTGCCTGCATGGGAAGATCACTCTTAAGTAGCCAAATTTTCAGTAGAACCTGGTTCTAACTCTTATTACAAATGAACAAGAAAGAAACTGTGTCTGTGGAGAATGTCCTGTCCATTGGGTAGATCAGAGTAGGGGTTTGATGTTTACTATTGCATTGTCCTTAGTTAGTGCAATAGTTGAACAGTACCTCTTGGCCCCCCAACCCCCCCATCATGATGTTCTTCTTGTAAGTTTCTAGGACCCTCTGTGTCCTTCTATTTCCATATCTGACTTTGACATGAACTCTGGTGCCCCATATTTGACCACCTCCCCTTGGTGGGGAGGCCTGATGGCACTCAAAGAAAGAATAAACAGGGTACCAAGGTGAGACTTGATGGCCTATGACCATATAGTGGGGGAGGAGGTCCTCCTTGGTCATAGACCTTGGGGAGAGGAATAGGGTGAAAGCAGGAGGGAGGGAAGATTGGGAGGACACAAGTGAGGGGATAACAATTGAGGTGTAATCTGAATAAATTAATAAAATTTAAAAAAAGAAACTGTTTGTTACCATTACAGTAATGAATGGGTAACCAATGCAAGGAAAACCAATGATATAACAAATGAGTAATACCAAATGTTTTACTACAAGTAAACATCTTTGCAAACTTGGAGTTATTTAAAGGAGATTTTGTTTTGTTTTGTTTTTTGAGACAGGGTTTCTCTGTGTAGCCTTGGCTGTCCTGGACATGCTTTGTAGGCCAGACTGGCCTTGAACTCACAGCGATCCACCTTCCTCTGCCTCCTGAGTGCTGGGATTAAAGGCATGTGCCACCAGTCCTGTCTCTTAAAGGAGATTCTTAAAGTTTCTAGAGTTAATTTTGTGGTACTATTAGGTGCCAGAATTCATATATGTGACTATGCATCATATTTTGGTGACTGGCATCTTCAAACTGTACACTTCTGAGTAAAATGAATTAAAATAACAGCAAGTGACCTTCACTGTCAGTAGTTATTTCATTATTTATTTATTCATTCAGCAAATATATTACCTCAGTATTTTGTGCTACTTTCTGTTCTAGCATATGGACATGTGAAAAAATTAATGTGTACTTTCATAACATTACAATCAAGTGGAAGACAAAAGTACAATAAAAGCAAGCTAGATATAGCTATACAATAAATTCTATAAAAACTCTTGAGTAGTAGAGGAATAGCAGGGTCCTGTTTCTTCTTTATTTTGGTAAACCCTCTGACATGATGAAACATCAGAAGGAATCTGGAAAAAAATGAAAGAGTTATCCAGGTGACAAACAAAGGGAACTGCTTTGGAGAAAGGCAATTGTAACCTTACAGGTCCTGTAGAGTATCAGGATGTGTGAGGGTCAAGTGCAGCTAGCATGACTGCAGGTAAGGCTGGGACCTCAGGATAGAGCTTGGGGTGCCTGGAAATAAATATGATTGGAAGTAGGGTACACACATTAATAAGAGGAACCATAAAACATTTTTAAAGAGAAGGTACAGTTTTTATCTGACTTCTGATAAAATGTTTCACCCTGGCTTTGATGTGGAAAAATGCTGCAGAGTTGGAAAAGTTAGCAGCAGAATTCCTGATAGGAGTCAAATGAAGTATTTCAGGCATAAGATTCTCTGGGTCAATACTGTAGCATAGGTAAAGGAGACTAGACCCTTCATATCTTTAACATGCCTTGGTCTACAAAGACCCTGAGAATAGAGGAAAGAAGTGACAATCAAATCAAGATTGAGGCCTGAGAAATAAAAACGACTTAGGGATACATCATCGAGATAGAGAAAGAAGACATGATGGAAATTAAGAAAAAGATTAACTAGACATATAGCTACAGTTTAGAGGAAATCCTTTCCAAATATTAATTCATAGGACCTATTTTACACACAGAAGATACACGGCAAGACACACAAACAGATATTCAGGTGTAAATCATTTTGAGGTAGACAGTGATTCCTTTCATAGAGAAAAATGTAATTATTCTGATAACGAAAACACTTGATATCATTTATGTCCTTATTTGTCACTTTCTTACTTATGATTCTAATTCTTCTTTCTATATAAGAACACCATGATCAGAAACAACTTGGTAAAGGTTTACTTTGGGTCAGAGGTCCCAGCCCATCATCTGCAGGAGCCAATGAAGGACTCCAGCAGGACAGAGCCTTAAAGCACAAGTTATGGAGGAATGAAGGAACGGAGGACTGCTGGTTACTAGTGTGCTCCTCGGTCAAGTTCCTGTCCCTATATCATAGTTTCTTTATAGATGACTCCATCATTATGTCTTCTGAATATTTTTAATTCTTAATAGTTTTCTTCTCGTTCTTCATCTTTTCCTAACACCATCCATCTTATTGTTTCTTCTCAGTCTTTTATCTTTTACTCAGAAGCTTTTATAAAGTGCCCCTGTTGGTTAATTGTAGCAGCCCACGTCTCATTGAAAATGCAGAGAAGATAAGTTGCAAGGTTGTCCCACTGTTCCTCCTATCTTTTTTCAGCATCACATCAGAGAACCTGATGTCTGGGCAAATCATAATATTTTCATCTATCTATATTTCTTTGATATCATCCAAAATGTCTTAATGGACTGGTGGGGAGGGATAAAGAGTTGACCCAAACCAAGGTTTTTCCTGGAACTCTTATGATTGATGTTTTTAAGTGGTTTTTGACACATAGTACCATTTCTGCTTGGGCTCCTAAAATTCACTTCTCTTTTGGACACGTGCCAACTCTCTTAATTTCTGCACCTTTCATTTCTTGGCAATTCAAATACCACATTCTGACACCCCTTGTTTCTTCCATCTTTGCTTTGGATTTTAAAATTTGAATAAAATGTCATCTCTATCTCTCAATGACATTAAAATAGCATTCCTTTAATCCAGGTGTCTAATAGTGTGACACTTAAAGTACCAGTAAATGTTTATAAACATTCTTTTTTTTTTTTGGTTTTTCGAAACAGAGTTTCTCTTGTAGTCCTGGCTGTCCTGGACTTGCTTTCTAGGCCAGGATGGCCTCCAACTCACAAAGAACCTCCTGCTCTGCCTCCTGAGTGCTGGGATTAAAGGCGTGCCCTACCACGCCCAGCTTTATAAACATTTTATAGCACCCAAATTAATGAAGTATGCTGTGAGCATGGAATGAGGAATAATTTGTGTGTGTGTGTGTGTGTGTGTGTGTTAGTTTCTTTAGTTTTTTCATTGCTGTGACCTAGTGCCTGACACAAATAAGTGTAAAGAGGGAAGAATTTATTTAGACTGACAGTTGGAGGGAATACACTCATCATAGCACAAAAGAGATGGAAAGGAGAGCAAGAGGCATCTGATCACACTGCATCTACACTCAGGAAGTATAAGAATAAAGGAAGAGGGGCTGGGCTGCCAAACCTCAAGTTTCACAGCCAGGTGTTCCCTTTCTCCAGGAAATATGCCATCTTGTGAATCAATGGTTCTCAAGCTGTGGCTTTCAACCCCCTTTGGCGGTCAAAAATTAGATATCCTGCATATCTGATATGTACATTTTGTTTCATAACAGTAGCACAATTGCAGTTATGAAGGAGCAGCAAAGTAATTTTATGGTTGGGGGTCACCTCAGCATGAGGAACCGTATTTAAACAGTTATAGTTGTAGCATGAGAAAGGTTGAGAACCACTGCACTAAAGGTTCTATGACCTTCAAACTCTGAACCACCCACTGGGATCCATGTATCCAAATACATAATCCGATGGGGGACATTCTTTTTCAAAGCAGATCAGTTGGTTTCTTCATTATTACCAGTTTGTCTCCCTTTTATGAAAATGTAAGTAAAACATCCTAAGAAAAAATGTTTCATTATTAATTTTAACAACAATTTTAATTCTGCATTGGGTAGGATTGGGCTTTTCTAAATAGACGCATAATGAATACTTGCTTTGAGACATTAAAACTAGACTACATTAAAATCAATATGTTTAAAACGAACATGGGAGTAATTATACATTCTAAAACCCCTGGAGTGCGTTTAAGCTCAAATGCCTTGAAGTTTTCAGTATTTCTCTCACATATTATTTGTGGGTGAGAAATATTATATATGGTACAACCTCATGCATAAGATAAAACAAAACCTGACTTAATCAAAACCTCTTTAGAACTTTTCTGTAAAGCATATTTACTGTTTTGTTTTGTTTTGTTTTTGTTTGTATCTTTTGATTTCATTGTGAAGATGCAGTTCAGTAGAAGACTATGTAACGTCACTTGGTTTTCTCTTTCTCTCTATGTGGGGGAGGCTGTGTGTATGTATGTTTGTATGTTTGTATGTATGTATGTATGTATGTATGTACACATGCATGTGTATGTGTGTATGTGAACATGTGAGTGTATGTGTGTGAAAGCCTCTGTTAAATGACCCTCTTCCTTTTATTCCTTTGTGACAACATAACAACTTTGAGCTAGGCTGGGGATACAAACTCATGTACACACAGTTGCACAACAAGTGCAGTTACACACTGAGGCATCTCCCTGCTCCCTAATACGTGATTTAAAAACAAACAATAACAAACAACAACAAAAACAAAACCAGCTCTCCATTGAACTGGATAATATGACTGCTAAGAAAAATTCGCACTAACCTGCAATCGTTTAAAAGGCCCTGAGAGATTCAGGAGGTGTGTTGCACACCCAGAACTGATGCTCTTCTGGTCTAATCGCCATCTCTTAAAAAATAAACACTTCTGTACTAGCTAGCCGGTCACTGTTACCATGATTGCATGTCCACGCAGTCTCTTCTGTCACACACCTGGCGATCAAGATCAGCTGCACGCTAGTCAGTGCTGCGTGTCCTCTAATGCACTGATGCATGCATGCACTGGAAATTAACTGTGACATGCTATGACCATCTACTGTAGGAAGGAGGCTATTTCTAAAAGGCATGCATTAGTTCCTTTCTATATTCAATTAGTCTCTTCCAACTTCATAACCTTAAAAATCAGTGCTCACATTAAAGCTGCTATTTCCCATTACAAATCGAGCTTTTCTCTCACATACACACTCTTTGGTATAAGGAGACGTAGGGAAAAAAAGGAGATGATCTTACATTTTTGGGGTCAACAAAGCATCTTCACATCTAGCTGTGGAGATGATCCATAAATAATTTACCAGAATAGAGAAAGAATGTGCTCACAAATTTTCACAGTGTTGTGACAAAATTCCGATAAAGGGATGAGGGAAGGAAAGCCCTTGGTTTAGGACTCGCTCTATTTAGGGAACACATGGTGACAGGAGCATAAAGCAGGTGGCCTCATTGTGCCCTGTCAGAAAGCAGAGAGAGATGAAAACTGGTGTTAGCTTGTTTTCCTGCTTTTGTTCAGTCGTGGGCTTCAGCCCATGGAATGGTGATACCCCTGTATTGTATAGGAAGCAACATCACAGACATAATGTGGGTGTCTCTCTTAGGTGTTCTAAATCCAGTCAAGTTGACAGTCACATTTTACCACCAAGAGCTGTTATGACCAAAGATATTGGGGTGCCATCATAATTATTCTAGTCACAATAAAGCCTTGCAGTGTGGCAGACATCATCAGACTGAAATAAAGAATGGGCCAAGCCACAGGAGGCAAGAGAACAGTACTAAAAGGAAAACCATTTTTAATTTACTCTGTATAGATTTCCTTCAAAATACCATGTTTTCTACAATATTTCATTTGTTATTAGTGGATACCTTAAGCACTTATTTGTATTATATGTATAAATATTGATATCAAAGTCTTTTAATTTGAATATCCCTACAGTACAATATTACTGTCTTCCTAAGTAGTATGATTCTTTTTCAGACAAAAGACATTTAAAACACAATTAGGAATAATATATGTATTTGTATATAATATCTAAACAAATCAATAAAAATAATTTTTCCTTAAAATTTTGATTTGTTCAAGACAGTAAACAACTTTTAAGGCTTTGAGTAAAGATTTACTATATAATGTAAAATAAAGTCACATCAGAAAATTTAAACATCAACTAATCTTTTAAAACTGTAAGAAAGCCTCTAATTAAACGCTTATTTTATTTAAAAAAATTTAAAGTGTTCACATAACATTGTTTTAATTATTTTTATTTTCCAAAACAGGGTTTCTCTTGTAGTCCTGACTATTCTGGATTTATTCTGTAGACCAGGCTGGCCTGGAACTCGCAGAGATCTTCTGCCTGCCTCTGCTTCCTGAGTGCTGGAATTAAAGGTGTGCAGCACCATGCCTGAGTGTTTTGATTTTAATAAGCTACTGAATGACAGAAGGAAGGAATCAGCCCCTGGGCTTATTAATGCTCAATAACGCTTACACTATGGAACATATATATGTGTTAAAATTCTGACATAATTTATTTGCATTCTGGCTTTGAGGAGACAAATGCACATAGATTTGGAAGGTTGGAAACAGGAACAGGATGGTGCAGGGAAGCAGGAAGACAAGGCGTGCTGCCTTTTCTTTTTGCTGTGTGCAGGAAACAAGGGGAATAAATGTCACCACAAAATATTATGGTAATTTACACTTTGGTTAATATATTTATAAATGATGATTCCTGGGAGTAGATTCCTTCCTTCTAAGGTTCTACCTTCTTGAACTTCATTTTTCTTGTCTGTAAAGTCAGGATAATATTCTTTCTACCGCCTCCAGGATGAGTGAAAATTGTCCCAATTGTGCAGCATATCACAAGGAAAAAAAAAAGGAAGGAAGGAAGGAAGGGAGAGAGGAAGATAGGAAAAAAGGAAGGAAGGAAAGAAAGAAGGAAGGAAGGAAGGAAGGAGCCTCTAGCGGCTGGCTTTTATTATCCTTACTGTAGTAAAGCAGATTTCTCTTTCTCAGACTGCTCACTATGAAACATACTCCAAAGAAGAAATTTGAAGAGTTCCCAAAGCCGAGAAAACAACCTCTAAGTTGCTCAACCATTCTAACGCCTGGCTTACTCTGAAGCTAGGCACCCATTGTTTCACAGCTGTGTATTGAATGGCAATCAAACCCCTTGACCAGCTTACTGATCAGGGTTGATCAACACTTAGCAGAGGGAATATTGATTACTATGGTTTTTGAACACTGACTTAATTTAGAGTCTCCTGATGGACATTTACGGAAATGTTTGTTAACAAAATAACACCAACGATAAATATAAGACAAGAGCAGCAAGGGTTGGAAGAGCAGACGGGTTAGTGAGGCCGGAGAGCCTTCATGACAAGTTCTTCCCTTGGGTGTTGTTCGGCGGCAGCACACCTATATCCCATCTCGTTTTAAACCTACCTCCTAGCCACGCCTTCTCTGTATCTCACTCCTGAGAAGGAAGGGATCGGCCCCTAGGCTCCTTGACACTTAATAACGCTTAGACTATGAAATATATGTGTGTTAAAATTCTGACATAATGTATTTGCATCTGGCTTTGAGGAGACAAAAGCGCATAGATTTGAAATGTTGGAAACAGGAAGAAGCAGGAGGGAGCAGGAAGGGGGAAGACAAGGCGTGCTGCCCTTTCTTTTTACTGTGTGCAGGAACAAGAGGAGATAATTGCTCCTTGGGCTAGAAGCTGGAGACAAGCAAAGCTTCCCCTACATCTATGCACAGAGGAGACTTCCTCTAAGATTTTCTATGTACTTCTTAAGGATGAAAATACCTCCTGATATCATCCAAGCAGCAAAGACTAGCTATGTCAGAAACAGCACAGGGGAGAGCGTCAGATCTTGTAGGTATAAACCAACAGATATAAAAAGAGTTGTTAGAGAGGATTACTAGTAGAACACCACAAGCACTCAGAATAGTTTTATAAGACAATACTTGGGATTTTTATTCATGAATCAAGTTCTTAGGCAGTGAAATAAAGCATTTACACGTGTCACTGATTGTTAGCATTTAAATTTTCTGTGTAAGTAATATGTTTTCAGTAATGTGGAAGGATATACTTTCTTCTCATAACTTAAAATACAGAAATACAGGGCTTGTGAAAAGACTTGGCAAGTAAAGACACTTTATGCCTTGCTGATGATGCGAGTTTGGTTCCCAGGAACCATACAGAAAAGGAGGAAATAATGCTAGCAAGTGGTCCCTTACATAAGCATATGTGCCATGATTTGCACGTGCCTACAAATAAACAAAAAATATGAATAAATTAATAAAATATATTAAAAAATAAAATAAAATAAAAATCTAAAAAATAAATTAATAAAATAAATACATAGATGAACAATTAAAAATATGGAATATAAGCGCTATGACTTACTTGAAATCATACATTTTCAAATGAATAAAATGAAGTTCTTTCTCCTTGTGTTCGAAATGGGTAGCAATAACTTCTCACAGGGTTTACTTGGCTAAAGATTTAAGGAACATTATTGAGTTTACATTAGCCATCAAAAAACTCACTGCATTTCAGTCAAGAGTGAACCGTGTCCACTTATCTCCACACCTTAAGGGAAACAATGCTGTAAACTCCAGTTCTTATAATTGTCTTTTCAATAAAAGAACTTTACTACCCCCCCCTTACAAACATGTAGAATTATCTGAATATTTTAGTTCCTTCACAAGTGGAATCTGAATATTTTATTCCTTAAACAGTGATTTACATACAGCACCTTATTCGCACATGGGAAAATATGTATTAAAATAACATTACTATTCCCTGAAAAAATCACTACAAACACTAGTGAACACAGTAGTGAACACAGCTTGTCTTGCTTCCTTGCAGTTATCGAAAAAGTTGGATTTTCTTTTTATGTGTGTTGACTTTCCTGTTTTTCTCTCATCCTTCTTTTATTTTTCTTTTGGTGATTTCTTTCTTTTGGCCGACTTTGATATTATTTATATATTGTCTATGTAATCAACAGCACACATTTCTGAATCAAAATGCTAAATTAATTTATTTAAGATAGACATAGACTGAGCACAGAGTGCAAAATATCACATGATACAATTTATATGTGCATCTGAAAACCTTAAACTCAGTAGAAGATGGGCTTGGAATGTGGAAAGTGGTAGCCCCAAACTAAAACTTATTTATGAGATGAGGAAGCCTTTGAGACTTCAAGTTTCACAAGACTTTTGATAAATATTATAATCAATGTGATTTGGCCAATGGCAGCCCTGATATACCTGAATATTCAGCCATCAAATCTATCTTGAATATATAGTTTAAAATGTAGTGGGTTAAGGGAGATAGAATTAACTGTTTTAAGTGTCTACAAAATAACCAATGAAAAGACTTGATTTTGAATCCCTGGACTTGAATAACATGAATCTGTGACCCAAGCATGGGCTAGTGAGAAGACAGGTGGCTCCCTGGAGCTCATAAGCCGGACAGTTTAATTTTGAAATTTTCAAGAGTCAATAAATCAATATTTTTCAATCAATAAGTAGGATGGAAATTGAGGAAGATAGTAGCATGTGACCTTTGGTGTTCACATTCACAGGAACAAGTGTTTAAATGTACCTTTGTACACAGATACACATATCCTGGTGAACATATACATATACAACACAAACAATTAATTAAATAAAAGAACTTCAATTTAAAAAATTATCTTGGCTACTTATTTCTATGTAATTTCTTGAAAAATTAGAAGCCTCGAAAATAAAACATAACTGTATTATTCTTTAATTGAAGCGGGTTGAAGAAAGTTTTTTCTATAAATATCATGCAGGTTATCAGTAAAACTCATCGCACACTCTTCAAATGGCAGTTTCCTTGAAGACTGGGTTTCCTGGGCTCAGTTGACAGAATCGAATCATTCCTCTCCATGTGGTCTTTTTTTCTCAGTAAAAGTGCTGTAATCGTTTCTTCACAGAGAAGCAGTTGGCAAACCTTGAGATGCAATCACATATCATGGCTTTGCTCATGGCCCAGCTTTTGATACTGCCCCAGCCAGGTCATTTAAAAAAAAAACGACAAGAGCTATGTTTCGCTGTGGACCATTGATAGAAGACTTTATCCTAATCTGCTCCTTAGCTTCAGGAAGCAATCTTCTCTATAGAGGCTCTGCCTCTTGAGATGATAGAAAGAGAAGCAGTGGGCAACTGCTAAGAAATAGTGTTTTCCAAACGCTATTCTCATAGGAGCTCACTTATGACAGTATGCATAAGACCACAAAGGAATAAACCAATGCAAATCCCAGCATGGACTGTCATGGTGCTCATGAAGTCTCACACCTAGCTGAGGCACTGGCATCTGATGACTGATCCTCATGGATATCACATTTGATGCCCATTCTCCCAAAGATGGTCTTCTACTAGTGCGCATAGTGGTAGTGCTAAGTTGACTCGGCATCCTTAATTAAAGAGTACATGGGCTTGGGAAGGATAAGATGGAGTGGGCATAGGGCTGAACTTAGAAAGGAAGGTGTAAAGGTAGATTTGATCCAAATATTCCAGATGCATATATGAAATTCTCAAACAATACAAATGAATTAGTGTTCTCCATCTGTAAGGTACACTTGCAACCTCCCAAAAGCTCCACTGTCTTAATCAAACTGTCACCTTCATTTATAAATTCCATGAACTTTCTGACAATAGCTTTACAGAAGGATGCAACGTCTTGCCTGTAACTCATTTTGTTTGCTCTGGGTGGTCCAGGGGCTCATGACCTATCAAAGACTGCTTTTACATAATCGTATTCTTAACATACGAAAGGAGTGATGGTGACTTGAGCCAGGGATATCTGCACTAGAAGTTCCCAGTCGGAGAGTTACAACAATCTTACTTTGTGTAAAAAAAATGGCCAGTGTTTTAGACTTTTTTCCTTGGGTTACCAAAAGTGAAAAAAAAAAAAAAAAAGTGTCCTGAATCCAAATCTCAATCTGCTAGAAATGCCATGACCATAACATGTTTGGAATTCATGATTAGATTGTATTCCAGAGTCCAAAGCAAATATTATGAAATGGGCCTTTGTCTATTTTAATAGATATTAAAAGGGAGTGATGCATTCAGTATCCTAAACATGCACATTGTGTAGCTTAAAGGGCCTACTAGTTATGACTGTCGTTGCTCATAAGTACTCACTTATGTTTTTCCTATCACGGGAGGCATGCTTCTAATCATGAAGCTATTCTGTAAATCAAGGGACATTTCTGATGGGTGACTAGAGAAGATGGTCTTCATTCAGGCCAAATGAGTTCTGTATGTTCTCCTAAAACTGTTTGTAAGCATTTTCCTAGTGCTACCCTATAGTAAAGTTAAGACTTTTACCCCAAATCTTTTTCCTTCCTGTGTATGTCCATATAGAGCAGAAAGACATAAATTTCAATACCCAGGTAAATATTGCCCTAGACACAGAATTTATTTCATGCTGTTCAAGCCATTCAGAAGTTGGATTTTCCAAAATTCACCATTGAACAAAATAAAACCTAATGAACATCACTTGATTCCAACAGCAGTAATTATGTCACATCTATCCAAGCTGACTAACATCTTTTCTGCAATTTCTCAACCCTCACAAATGTCCTACTTACCATTTTTCTAGCACTCTTGCCACCAAATGAAGCACTACTTGTTTTAAGTAATTTTTTAAAGCCATGGTTCAACCTCACTACTAATAAAATTTCCTGGCCTTGCTTATCTACTATTGCATAATGAGAATATTGATGTAATAATCTGTCACTTTAACTAAATCTGTGTCTCTTATAATTGGCCATTTCAGAAACTAGCATTGGGCTTCCTCTACATCTAATAATTTTCATAGTTCCTGGGCAGTGTTAGAAGGCTCTGACCATTATAGTCAGGTATCCTGTGCCGGATACTGCTCTAAAGATCTGAATGCTTTCTCACTGTGTCTCTACATCAGCCTCTTATATTTTATATCCTTTTTGTCTTCTGAGACAGTCACTCTACATAACACTGTCTGTCCTAGAACTCATTATGCAGAAGATCATAGCTTTTCCTTGTAGATATCTGCCTGCCTCTGCTTCCTGAGTGCTGGGATTACAACTGTGCCCCACCCGACCCAACCATCATCCCTTTTAATATAATTTAAAGCTTTGTTTCACTGAATATTGAATGTACCATATTTTATAATGCTCAGTGTGGTCTACTAACTAGGGAAGCTATGTTCTTCCTTCCCATAGGAAGCTCTTTGAATGGAACAACACAACTGCCACCTTCCTGGACACAGATTTGAGGGTGGAATTATTATAAGTTCTCTGTATTTCTGTTTTAATATTCTCCTATTATTTTTCTTTAGAGGAACAGAAGGTAGACTAAGTAGAATATGAATATTTAAAATATTTTAAATTTGTTGTCTGTGACAATAACCCTGTGGAAAAGAATGCTTGCTGTGTGCATGTAAGGTCCTGAGTTTGAATCTCTGGTAAGCAGCATAAATGGTGGGCACAGTGTTGAGTGACAGTAACCTTAGCACTGAGGAAGAGGAGGGGAGAAGGTGAATCCTAGAAATCCCCTGGCCAGCCCTCAAAACTGAACCAGCAAGCTTCAGATTCAGTGCAAGACCATGTGATGAGGAAGACCTTACAGTGCCTTTTGACCTCATTATGCACACACATAGACATGTGCACCAGCACTCACATATACACATGTATAGGTCACAACACACCCACACAAAACACATTACATCATATTACATCAAATCTTCATATCCTTAAAAACTCCCAATAAACAAATAAGTTATGCTATAAAATATTCAGCTATAAAACTGTCCTTAGATTTAAACATGCAACTGATATGTTCTACAAGTCCCCAAAGCTTGATTTCACAAACAAAAAATAATTATAGTAGGCATGTATTTTGTTTGTGGGCAGGTTATATGTTGAGAATTTCACGAAGGACATGCCTTTTGCATTGGGTTTTAACTTTGTTCTAAAATCAAATTCTCCTAGTCCATCATTAACAGTTTGTAGCTTAAGTCAAGGAGAGACAAAAGTCTGTTTTCTTTATAACAATCAAAATCTAATGAGTCTAGAAGTTGGCCAGGATGTGATGGTTTTCTTAGGGAATAGAGGCATATTCCAGCCCAGCAGAGAAATCAAGTCTGAATCAAAGAGCTTGGAAATGGTTCAGTCAGGAAACATTGAAAACATGAAGACCTGTGTCCCAATAACTAGAATCCAGGTAAAAGGGAGAATGTGTAAAAATGGTAGTATGGAGACAAAGGATGCCAGGGTCTTTATAGCAAGCAAGTCTACCAAATGATAAGGCCCAGGTTCAGTGAGAGACCCTGTGTCCCAAAAAATGGAAACTACTAAGGACACATCACAGTGTGCATCCATGACCTCCGGTCACACCACACACAAACACCTATGTGCAGTTGCCCCCACATGCATGAGTGTGTGCACAACCTATCCCTCCCCACCCCACGTATGCACAGAGCAAAAAGAGTAAAGGGAATCTGAGTCAATAGCCCTCCTACATGATGTTCTATACACAGTAGTGCATGCTCAAGATTGTCCAGATGCTGAGTTGTTCTTCAAAGAGATGCAAATGGAAAAGACCCAGTCATAAACAAATGAAAAACCCCTTAGGACTCCTTTTGGAATCAAAGAGTTTCCCTGCTCTCTAGTCACCTGCTCACAGTCAGAGAAAGAGCTAAGGCACACAACAAAAGCCATACAGAGTTTGGAGCCTACTGCTAGGTGAAAGGGGCATTGTACAAAGAAAACAAAACATTTATTTTAGGGAATCTGTTTTTCATCATATCACAGATATTAAATATTTGAAATGAAAACTATATTTAAAAAACATCCAAATGCAAGTAATTCATTTAAATGTTTCTCAGTAACCAACTCCTGTAACATTTGTAAATAAGTTTAAATTTATCTATACATGATCTATATAGTGAGATTTGTCTCAAGTCTAAACAAAAGTTGTTTTCATATTAGCATGTCATTTTGACTACTGACTGACATTTTATGTATTTTGTCTGACACTTGTTCTTTTACCTACTTTTTAAAAGTTCATTTTTATTTCTATTCATGTGAATACATATGTGTCTCTGTATATGTATGTATGCAGTACAGACATATGTACAAGCTAGAAGAGGGTGTCATATCTGGAATATTCAGGTGATTGTAAGCTTCTTGATGTGGGTGGTAGTGAAAGACCCCAACCGTGGGTGTCCTTCTTCAGGGAGACCCTCCCCAAGGACCAGCGAGACCAAGTTGTTCGGTTGCAACTGCAAGAGGCTTTATTCAGATACACAGGTACCCGGGGCGTCCTAGTCATTCGGAGGACTGGCGCGCCCACGAGCTGGGGAACTGGGTTTTTATAGGGTTTGAGAGCAGAAGCGCGGGCACAGAAGCGAGAAGCTTGGTTACAGGGTTCTGATTGGCTGATTTAAATGAGGCCAGGGCAAACTGAGGTTATGGCTCGTTTCTCGGAACGGGGAAGTCGGGGCGGGCCCGACCGTTATCTGGGTACATCAGGGACTTTTGCTAGGGGCCAGGTGGCTGACCACAGATATCTTGTTCGGCAGGGTGGAGTGGGGGACATCTGGCTCTCTTAGGGTGTGGTGGGTTGGCGGTTACCCTGCACCAGTTCTGCTTTGCAAAATGGCGTTACTCAAGTCAAGCAGCCCAGCAGAGGCGGGGGTCTTTCAGTAGAAAGAGAACTCCAATATTTCTAAAGAAAGCAAGAGCTCTTAACTGCTGCGCAACCTCTCCATCACTAATACTTCTTTAACCTAAAGATATTTTCTAATATATACTGCTTTGCTGGTTATACAGCCTCATTAAGTATCAGTGAATGCTTCATATACGATAAAACTTGTGAAAACCTACATTAATTAAATATTAATTTAATTATAAGCATCTGCAAAGCTTGTCGTTAATATCCCCTGATCATTTGCTTATCCTCAATAGTGGGAAGAGGAAGAGGAAGGGAGAAGATATTTATATTAATAATATGTTTTATTTACATCTTGTATGACCATGGCCAAGCTGATGAAACCCACAGTTCATATAGAAAATGTATTCTCTCTACATTTAAAAAGTCTTTTCTTCCAGAATATAGAAAATACTGTAAAACATGACAAATGTAGGCCCTGCCTGTATTTAGCATTAGAAAAACAATGTTTCATTCACCTATATTCACTTCTTAGGAGCTGGTAGGGGTCCTGGAGTAGCTACATTAAGAAGAAAAGGATCTTGTAAATCATCTCCAAAATCAGTCAGGAAACAGCCATAACAGGGGCAAGCTGGGCTGGCAAGATGGCTCAGTAGATAAAGGCATCAGGGACCTGAGTATGATTCTAGAGAGGCACATGGAGGAAAGAGAGAACTAATTCCTTTATGTTGCCTATGCCTTCCACATGTGTGCCTACACAAGTGCCCACTCTCCCAAAATTAAGAGAGTAAAGTGTACTAAAAGGTTTTAGAAAATAAAATATAAAAAAAGGAAATAAGTAAAGATCCTATTTGTTGTACAAAACCCTACAATATTTTTAGTAAATCATTCAAAAGCAGAATCCAAAGTTCAATGAAACTTTGTTTACCTGTGGCTTTAAGCATGTATATGAACTGCCTGTTGTGATTGTGTAAAACAGATTTAGTTACAATACCACACATGTCTCTCCTCTCTGACCATCAGTGTCCTCTTATGACAGTAAAGAGATATGAAATCCTGTGCCTATGACTCAATGTCGCTTCTTTATTCACACCTTTGAGACAAGCAATGGCTGACGTATTTAGGCTGAGTGTTATTGAAAAAAAAAAAAACATAGGGAACTCTGGTTTGTTCCTATGAAATAAAAGAAACAAGATATGCCCCAAACGAACATCAAATAGAGTGTGACTCCACATCTCTTTGCGGAGTACTTCCCTTTTATTAAAAAAAAAAAAAAAAAAAAACAAAAAAAAAAAAAAAAAAGAAAAGAAAAAGTCAATAAAGCATCATTTTGGATCGCCAATTGGCCTTGCTCTCTAATCAGTTTCTGCAGCCAGGGGCGGCAAATGTTGAACAAGGTAATAGGTGAGAAAGTGGAGATCCCAGAAATAGAAAGTGTAATTCTAATATGTAATTCGCTGGAGGAAACACTTCAAGGCCTCTATTTATCATCTGAGCAGGGGCCTCTGTAGGGGAATGTGTATTTGCATTTTCAGATGCAGACTGTGCTGTCTTTCTTCAGAAACAGCCTGGATGGAGAGTGTCAACTCAGCATCCGTTGGATGAGGTGGATGGGCCTGACTTTGTCAGGTTGTGGTACATGGGGAATGCCTGGTGTGACCCATTGGCCTTGCAGCTGTACTGACTAGACTTCAGAGAGGCAGGAATACACCCTGAAGTCCTCCTTATGTTGACTCACCCTCTTTAACTGGAAAATGTGTTACCAGTACACACATGGAAGCAGTTATGGCCCCCAAATCAAAGCTTTAAATCACAAAGTCAACTATGTTCTGATGCATTTACCATTTTGTAACATTTCTGTAGTAAAATGACAAAAAAAGAGTACGACTTAAGACACTTCAGATGTTTTGGTAAAGCCTGCAGGACAAAGGCTTCAGAGAAGCAGGGGACCTCTAATAAGGGGCCTGAGGCATTACTTTCTCATGGTCTTAGAGTTTGTATGTTACAGATGATTTAATTAAAAGGCATGAAGCTGTTAGGTCACATCTAACAACTAGAGGAAGACAGTAAATGGCTAACATTGGAGGCCAAAAATGGTCCAAGAGAATTTAGCCCTGGACCTGGCCCATTCCAACCTCTTTGCAGTCACTGTGGCTCTATTGAGTTAATTAGCCTTGAAGATTTACCTTCGGTGGAAATTGTGGTTTTCTAGGAATTTTGGCTAATCTCTCTCTCTCTCTCTCTCTCTCTCTCTCTCTCTCTCTCTCTGTGTGTGTGTGTGTGTGTGTGTGTGTTTGCTCACACATGTGTCCACATCAGTGAATGCCTGTTTTTTTAGGTGCTTCACACACTAGAAGATTAGAAAGTGGATGAACTTTCCCTGTCCACTGATTGCCCATATTTCCTTGAAGCAAATGTAGTGTTTCTAAAAGCTGAACATCTTTCTTGTGCCAGCTGAGGAAGCAGAAGCAGGAGACATCTGTTAAGTGATAGTGGGTAGTGTTGGCTGACAGGAGGGTATGCCTGTCCAGGAAGGTCTAACATTCATAAGAGCAAGTGGGAATTATGAACACAGCAAAGACCCACTTGACTGTAAATTTAACTGTATTGGGAATTAGGCAGAAGTAGTTTGTATTTGAATATTCCCCATCTGTACTGATTTAACTTCAATTCTTCTGTCCAAAAAGGGAGGAGGATTACTATGGAGGGTCAATAGTTCTTGCTGAAGGGCTTAGAACTGGGAGCAGACTTCTGATCATCTCCTTATAACTAATCACAAAGAGGAGCTCTTGCATCCCTGATTATCTTGTTTCACAAAGTCTGGCAAATTATTTGTTCAAGATATCATTGACACTGGTTTCCTACTCACATCATTTGTATTGTTTATTTTTTTACTTGTTTTAGGTTTTGAGACAAAAATTTATGTCGCCCAGGCTGACCATTGAGACAAAGCTTCGTGTAGCCCAAGTTGGCTCCAACTCTGGAATCTGTAGATTTCCGGGAACTTTTGATCACCTTACCTCCACCTCTCACTTTGCTTGAGGAAAAATATCTTTTAAAAACCTGTCACCTTTCATTATGCATTTGTATGGATGTATGTGTGAGTGCATGCTTATGTATCTTTATATATAGATCTACAGGTATAAATATATGCCACAGCTCAGCATATAGTATGTAGAGGTCAGAAGAAAACACTTCTCCTTCCACCTTGTGAGTCCAGGGAATTGGGCCTGTGTCCTCAGGCTTGGCAGCAAGTGTCCTTAAGCTTCTGAGCCATCTCAGTGGTCCTTACTTTGCTTTGACCTGTTCTTGTCCCCTCTATTCCCATCCACCTAGCAGCTTTCTTTTTGATGCTCATTTCATGGCTACTTTTAGCTCAGAATGGATATCACAGGCAAGATGGCTGCACAGTAACACTTCTTCCGTGCTTCTAGCAAAGGAATGGGCAAATGCCTCTTCTGAATCCGCCTTGCCAGAGCAGGTGACACCGCCATAGCTTCTCTGTGAAGACAACCAGTAGAAACGGGAGAAACAACCCAGAGGCAAGGTCCATTCTTGCCTTTGGCTTCTGCTTTCGGTGCTCTGTGGGGTTCCACTCTTCTGGTTCAGGTTCAACCCGAATTTGATTGAGTAAAGACCTTTGTGTAAAGTTCACTTTCAAAAGAAAAGCTTTCAACCAAATAAGAAAATATAAAAACTATGGAAAAATGTCCAGAGGCTCATATACCCATTCAGTCATTAATTCATGGCATCTTTTACATATTCATACCACTAGTGCTGTATTCTTTATAATTCTTTGGCCCTGTGGAATAAAACAATTTTCCAACACTTTTCTTTTCTTCAGTATGAAGTGTCACAGACCTTCTAGTTACTTAATGCCAACTACTCTTTATATAGGTGTGACACTAATAGTGGAAGAGATTGCATGTAAATATGTATCTTTAGTTGAGTTAGTAATCATCTCTTTAGATTTACTTTTTTAATGCTCACAAGTGCTTTTTCTTCAAGTATATATGTTCTCTAAATACACATGAGGTATCCCCAGAGGTCAGAAGAAGTCACTGGAGCCCCTGGAAATGGAATTAATATGGTTGTGGGCAACCATGTGGGTGAGAGAGCCAGAGCCACGTCCTCTGCAAGAACAAATGCACTTAACTGCTGAGCCATCTACCCAGCTTTTCTTACTTTGTTTAAGTTATATTCTATTAGATCTCTGAAACTAGATTCATCGTTAGGATAAACTGTTTTATAGTCATGATTTCGGGACTCACCCAATGTGCTGTCCTTTTGTTGAGGATGAAGTGATGCTTGGGCATTTGAAAAGCCATTTCAAGTTATAAAGGCTGTGGTGCTTTTCTTAAAAACAAAATACAAAAAACACCTAAGGAACAATTTTTGCTTCAAGCCAATTAACATTCATCAATCCTGCTTGGGCCTGGCATGTGTGATTATTTTTATTTCTTAACATCCTAGCTGTTAAATGATTTTGTATTGTTGTCTATAGCTTGGGTAAAAAAATAGAGAATGAACTACAGGAAGAAAGAAAGATACCAATATAAACTGGGTAGGCATTAGTTTCCCAGTGTAAAACTGGGATATGCAGTACAGCAAGCTTCATTGGAACATCTGTTCCGGTCCCCTGTGTTGTAATATTGAGACAATATTTCTGAAGGATAATTCCAAGTTTGACAGGACTTGGAATTCCCCAAGTAAGCTTCACTATCTGTTTATGGAGCGGTTACATTGCATCAATCTAGCTAAGCTGAAGTTATATTTCCCAAGATTCATTTCCCATATGGTTTGGGGTTTGCATTGGCCACTAAGAACATTTTAGAGAAAATGTGGGAGACAGAGGAAAACCAACAGCCGTATTACATTGTTTGAAGCTTTATACAGGGGCTAGAGAGATGGCTCAGTATCTAAGAGGGTACATACTGCTTTTGTAGGAGGACCTGAGTTTGATTCCTAACATCCATGTCAGGCAGCTCAGAGATGCCTATCATGCTAACTTCTGGAGATCTGATGCCATCTTCTGACCCCTGGGGGCACCTGTACTTTTATGTACACACACACATATATAGAATATATATGTATAGTCATGGGGTGCTCCCTCAACTCCAAATACTTCTCTTCCTTTAGCACTGGTCTATTCTGTACTACAGGACATGTTAGATCTATGTTAAAGAGCACCAGCCTGTGTTTTGACACAAGACATCCATACTGGAAAAGTGTAAACAAATGTTAGTGACAATTTTCCCTTCTGCCTCTCACTTCCATCTTATTCTTGACCACCAAAACCACTATTCCACATTTGCAACTATGGCTGAGCGTCACAGAGACCATGAACAACACTGAAGACAAAGATTAAACGTCGCAGAGTTTCCTGGAGAAATGCCCATATGTATATGACATTTGACAGCAAGAATGCATCCCTTAACATCTGTTTTTAGTCAGTGTGAGGGCTATTAAAGTAACTGACCTCAATTCAGGTGCCTTATATGTAAAAAATTAAAAATATATCCATGATTTCAAAATTTTAATGAAAATGTCAAACCAAAACAATATGAATCGTCTCATTGATAGTTTGACTAATATTGTGAAAATATATTAAAACAATACATTTGAATGTGTTGAGTTGGATCAAATATATGTCAATGCTATTTCTTTATTTTTTTTCTTACATTTCAAAAGAGTGGAAACCACACTGTAGTGATGGCCTAGAGGTTAAAGCACTTGCTCCTCTGGCTGCAGACCCATGTTCCATTCTCAGAGCCCACATGTAGCAGCTCATAACTGACCATAATTTCAGCCTGAAGGGATCAATTGCCCTTTTCTGGCTCTGAGGCTATAACTCACATGGTAAGCATATATAACATATATACACACAGTCAAACACTGTACTTATAAAATAAAAATTAAAATATAGTGCCTAGGAAAAACTTGAATGATTATTGGATAATTACCAGCATGGATGAAATGCACACCTAACCTTTTTGTGTGTGTGTGTGTGTGTGTGTGTGTGTGTGTGTGTGTGTGTGGTTTGCTTGTTCCTTTTGAGACAGAGTTTCTCTGTGCAGACTTGGCTATCCTGGACTTCCTTTGTAGCCCAGGCTGGCCTCAAACTCACAGCAATCCACCTGCCTCTGCCTCTCAGAGTACTGAGATTACAAGCATGTACCACAGCACCCAGCATGCCTAACTTTTTCCTCTTTCTGTTTGTGCTGTAATAGGTACCCTTTGCTCGTGACTCGATAGTCACAAAACTATCCGTCACTTATTCTGCATGTTGATGAATCCTATTCAAGAAAGCACTAAAATGCTAGCTAATGTCCAGTTCATCATTTGCATTTTGCTGTTGCTTTTTGCTGTTGTGTTCACATTGTGAGAAAAATGAACTAGCATCCCCTTCTGTATCCTCAGCATACAATCAACCTGAAATTAGGAAGGTGGCTCCAAAAGAAGACGTTAGTTGGTGAATCTCTTTCTGAAAAGTAGATGCATTGATTACTCTGTTAGCAAATGTTATTCAGGTGCCTCTAGAAGCATCAGTCACTTAGAGATAGGACAGGTGAAGGTAGATATGACTGTATTCACGTTTCTCTACATAAGACAACAGTGTTTTCATGTCTGTTACAATGATACTCTCAGTAACCAAGAAGGGACTTTAGCTGTGGCTGTCGGCAGAAACACGGGTAAAGAAAACACAAATTCTGTAATATATATAGTAAAATTTTATTTCTTCTTTAAATGGACAGAAATCCTAATTTTTTTTTAATAGACTGGGGAACCTGAGAACAAGTATTGAGTGACATAACACAGGTGCAGGAAGACCTTACTTATTTGTAGACTGCTCAAAAGTTGAAGTATGAAAAGAATGAATAAATGATGGTCACTAGAAGCAGGAGTTTGGGAAAATAAAAAAAAAAGAGGAAAAATGGTATAAAGTTTACATTAGTTGGTGGGAGTGAGTTCAAGAGATTTACTATGTATCAAGGTGAGTATTCAATAACAGGGTTTTTCTGAGGTTTACTAAGAGAACAAATGTCAAAAGCTCCTGTTGAAAAAAATAACCATAATATGGGTCAATGCTTATGCTAACTAGATTTATTTGTCTTTTCTATAATGTATACAATAACCAAAACATCCTGTTGTAAACTATACATGTATAGAATTTTTACTCTTCATTGGAAAAATACAATGAATGAATATTTTCTTAAATAAGAGACCCCTATTCAATTTTCATTTCTAAAGTCACTGTGACAAAACAGCTTTACCAAAAGTGATATAGCGATGTAAGAGCTTCACTTAACACTTCTAGATCATGGAAGATCATTTCAGGAAGATCATGGACTATCATTTCAGGAAGTCAGAGAAGAAATGCAATAGCAGGAACCAGAAGACAGCACTGCTTGCTATTATACACATTATCACATATATAGTAGCATTCCTACAATTAGATACAGCAAGAAACATGAAAGACACTGCCTGCTGGCCCATTTGTTCAGGCTTGTACTCTGCTAGTTTTCTTCTACAAACCAGGCCACCTACGCAGGGAATGATGCTACCTGTAGTGGGCCGGGGAATCATATGGCCATTGACTATCAAGTCAGTCTCCCACAGACTGATGTGATCAGTACAATTTCTCACTTACGACTCCCTTCTCAGATTATTCCAGATACGTTTGGGTGATACTTAGAACCAGCAAAGACTTTCTCTGTACTAATGAATTTTGTGTTCAAGAAGAGAAAATGATGATAAACTGTTTTGGACAAAATAAAAGACAACAATAGAACAGTGCCGGGGAAGTCTTTATTAGTTGTGGGAAGTACTCCTGTCTCTCCAATATTATTCAGACAATGTATTTACATCATGATTAAATCCATGACCCTATTGATAAAAACTCTTTTTTCTGTGGTGAGTGTGGTGGTGCACATCTTTAATCCCAGCACTCAGGAGGCAGAGGCAAACGGTTTGCTATGAGTTTGAGGCCAGCCTGGTCTACAAAGAGTCCAGGACAGCCAGAGCTCTCTGTAACAAAGAAACCCTGTCTCAAAAAACAAAACAAAACAAAATAAAAACAAAAAATAAAACAGAAAAACCAAAGAAACCAAATATTTTTTTTCCTCAGAGCAAATAATTGCAGCTTATCACTTTGAATCAGCAAAATTGGTAAGAATAGGAGACATGAACACAGAAATAGAATAGTAGTTGAAAGTTAAGAACTCCCAAAGGGGAAATTAAATTTGATGTCTAGAACAAAAAGATTAACAGTTTTGACTTTAATTTGAATCATCGACAGAAAGTAGATGATCAATTATTCTTTTATTTCCAAGTACGAAAGAACCACCCTTCTTGGTGCTTTAAAATGCACTAGTTACTATTTAGTGCATCCCTAGGAGGCTTTGAAAAATGTCATTTATACTATTTCAGTTTTTAAGAGAGATGAATCAGGACACATGGATCAGGTCTTTAATTTTGTTTGAAATTCAAATTCGCTAGTATGATTCCAAAGTGGCCTCCCCTACTAAAGAAAAGCCACAGTGAAGGAAATCAGATCACTTAGAGACTTCAGGCTTGAAATCACACAGTTCCTGAGAGAAGTCACTGCAGATGACATTCTTCCTTTAGGTTGTCCCATGAGTCATCTAAGAATGGTGTCAGCTTTTCCCAAGTGCTGAGTGCTGCAAACATTTGATGCTTCGGTGCCAAACTGGTTTTGACAAAGTTTATCACTGGTGCCAATTCTCATGAGGGTATGCTGTCTGCCTTTGCATCTGACTCTCCAGTGGTAACTCAGACTCCAGGAATTCACACTGTGTGAATGAAACATGACAGAGGGATGTCAGCAAAATTGTTGAGCTGTGTTTCAACATAAATTTCCTTCTTCTTGGCTCCAGTACGGTTGAAAGCCTGCGTAGGGCAAGACACTATGAAGGGTTATACAGAAAGTGCTTACCCAGGCAGAAACATCGAATTTTACGAAACAAAGAAGCAAGTCATCAAGAAGGCATTGCCAGCACCTAGTCATGCCTTCAGGCCTGGAAAACAATTATAAAAACCAAATACTTGGAGGAGTTTACAGTGTTCTGGGCAGAAGCTATAGGTTGGTTAAGTTAATGTAAATTATTCGACACTGATAGAAGAGTTTTCTATATGGCCAGCTGACTTCAACAAGAAAAGACTAGGGTTTCGCCTGCTGTCCAGATGTTATGCAGATGGACAGCTGGTAGGCTCTGTATTCCCAACACTCACTGCATTTAATCCCTTTCAACCTTACATTATTTGCTCATGGCAAAACAACAGCAGCTTAACAAGTATGACATCAGTAGGGAAGTCATACTGTCCAAAAGTGCCTTTGGCTGGTAAACAAAGCCTGCTTCCTTTTTCATGTGCTGAGTCCTGAGCCAGGTTTCCTGGGCACCTCTGCAACTTGTTTTAAGCAGTGACTGAAGTTTTTTTCACAACAGTGTCACAAATTGGACAACTATAAGGGACATCAAAGTTATAGGATCTATATACAATAGCTTTCAATAAGGATTTTGGGTTGAGAACAAAAGTGTTGTGACCAATTCAAATAGATCTTCCTTCATGTAACCAGATTAAAATGTGAAGGTTGGTGCTGTGTATAAAATTGACACAACAACACACTGGGAATTTTCATTTGTTTTCTTTGCCCTTTGTTTCCCTTGTTGGTATACTTGGTCAAACATGGTAAGAAGTTGAATATGCAATAGGATTCCACCCTTGTTTAGACTGACATGGCTCCTGACTTCTTTCCATATTTCAGTTTGGTGTAGCAGAGATTGATACCTTCAGCAATTTAAATGGAATAATGCAAAAAAAGAGGATTCACTATTCATTAAAGGAACAATGAATCTATATGAAAGCTATCTTGGGTGGAGGTCAAAATCACTTAACCTGTACTGTGTCTTTTCTAGATGGTGTAGGTGATGCAGCTACACTAAGCAGCTCATATCAAGGAGACCAACTAGAAAAAGAGGCAATTTTCTACACATAGAACATTCTATAAAGCATAATCAAAGGTTTCGAGTATTCCTTTTTCATTGTCCCACTGTAAGCACATTGTAAATACCTTGTTTCATTCCATCTCCTTAAGAAGAGTGTAGTTGGTCAAATCATGGTCATATCAATTGCTAACCTACTTTTATCACAAGAATATACATCGTAGGTGCAGCAGGTAGATATTATTCTATAGAAAGATAAGGTAGCATAGTTAGGTGAGGTCTTGAAAAACCCTAGAGACATGCAGAATATGGCATTTAAAAATGTTTTTTTATTATTTTAAAGATTTACTGACAATAAGACTGGTTAACTCCTGGCAACACCAAGCCTACTTCAAAGAGGATGATGAGTATCCAAGAACCTCCTTATGGAGGTGGCTTCAAATGTGGCAAACAAGCCACTGGTCAAAATGTCCTTGTTTCTACTGTAGGGGAATTATGCCTAAAAAGGGGAAATCTTGGGTACAGGCTGAGTCAATGGCCAAACTCTACCAACACAAGGTAAGCAAGTCCTCAATAGTTCCTGCCTCACAAATATGTCTGTCAGACATATTGGGCCAGAAGGTCGAAGAAGATGCTCCAACATTATAGACAGTTTTGGGTGACTATTCAGGTAGCATACTCTCTCTGTTATTTTCTCATTTGGAAAGTTACTAACTTGCACTCCCTGCATACTCTGTTAATAAAGTTTATTCCCTCTCAAGTCTCTAATGAAGTTGAAGACCCAGTAGTTTAGTTTTACAATGAAGCGTAATTATTTAGGGGTTAAGATGTTTTTAGGTCTAGCTAGGTATTTTAAGTTGATAATGACAATATGTGATAGAGATTGATTTACATTCAGAAATTTAGACGCACCAAGATAGGAAAAAAATTTTCTTCAAGGATGTCAAATACAAATAGCCAAAACACTAAGAATGTAACATTTATGTAATTCCTGATTGTGTCATGATTCTTCTTGTTATATGTGATCTATTGTATATATGTATAATAATATACATGTATATGTAAAATAATAAAATTTATTTTTTATTTATTTTTATTAATTTATTCTTGTTACATCTCAATGGTTATCCCATCCCTTATATCCTCCCATTCTTCCCTCCCTCCCATTTTCCCCTTACTCCCCTCCCCTACGACTGTGCCAGAGGGGGATTACCTCCCCCTGTATATGCTCATAGGGTATCAAGTCTCTTCTTGGTAACCTGCTATCCTTCCTCTGAGTGCCACAAGGTCTCCTCCTCCAGGGGACATGGTCAAATATGAGACACCAGAGTACATGAGAAAGTCATACCCCGCTCTCCACTCAACTGTGAGAAATGTCCTGTCCATTGGCTAGATCCGGGTAGGGGTTTGAAGTTTACCGCCTGTATTGTCCTTGGCTGGTGCCTTAGTTTGAGCAGGACCCCTGGGCCCAAATCTGCCTATCATAATGTTCCTCTTGTAGGTTTCTACAACCCTCTGGATCCTTCTACTTTGCTATTCTCCCATGCTTCTCTCATCTAGAGTCCCAATAGGATGTCCTCTCCTCTGTCCCAGTTTCGTGGTAAGTGAAGACTTTCATGGGACATGCCCCTTGGGCTAGTATGCAGATATAACTGAGTATATACCATTTGAGTCTTTCTGCTTCTGGGTTAACTCACTCATTATGATCATTTCTGGCTCAATCCATTTATCCACAAATTTCAGGAATTCCTTGTTTTTAATAGCTGAGTAGTATTCCATAGTATATATGTACCACAGTTTCTTTATCCATTCTTCTACTGAGGGATACTTAGGCTATTTCCATTTTCTGACTATTATGAATAAGGCTGCTATGAACATTGTTGAGCAAATTTTCTTGTTGTATGCTGGAGCATCTTCTGGGTATATTCCAAGGAGTGGAATAGCTGGGTCTTGAGGAAGCCCTATTCCCATTTTTCTGAGATAGCACCAGATAGATTTCCAAAGTGGCTGGACTAGTTTGCATTTGGTCTCACTTGAATTTTTGATCTTAGCCATTCTGATGGGTGTAAGATGGAATCTCAGAGTTGTTTTGATTTGCATTTCCTTGATGACTAAGGAGGTTGAGCATTTCTTTAAGTGTTTCTCAGCCATTTGATATTCCTCTGTTGAAAATTCTCTGTTTAGTTCCAAGCCCCATTTCTCAATTGGGTTATTTGGTTTGGTGGTGTTTAATTTCTTGAGTTCTTTATATATTTTGGATATTAGACCTTTGTCAGATGTAGGGTTGGTGAAGATCTTTTCCCAGTCTGTAGGCTGTCGCTTTGTTCTCTTGACAGTGTCTCCTGCCTTACAGAAGCCTCTCAGCCTCATGAGGTCCCATTTATTAATGGTTGACATTAAGGCCTGGGCCGTTGGTGTTCTGTTCAGGAAGTTGTCTCCTGTGCCAATATGTTCCAGGCTCTTCCCCAATTTTCTTCTAAGTGACTTAGTGTCTCTGGTTTTATGTTGAGGTCTTTAATCAACTTGGATTTGGGTTTTGTGCAATGTGAAAAATATAGGTCCAGTTGCATTTTTTTACACACAGACCTCCAGTTAGACCAGCACCATTTGTTGAAGATGCTATCCTTTTTCCATTGAATGGATTTGGTTTCTTTGTCAAAAATCAAGTGACCATATGTGTGTGGATTCTTATCTGGGTCTTTGATTTGATTCCACTGATCAACCAGCCTGTTGCTGTGCCAGTACCATGCTGTTTTCATTACTATTGCTTAATAATAAAAATTTTTAAAGAAAGAAAGGTTTAACTGCTGTGATAGTCACCATTGCTGATACCATTCTCTTGGACTTCAGAAGTACTTCCTATGGGTTGAAATGCTCACCTGGAGTTTGAAGAGATGGCTCAATGAATACTTGCCAACAAGCAAAACGTTTTTGTGCCAAGTAGCTACACAAAGTCCCATGTAGTAGCAGGTACCTGTAAATTCAATGTTCTATAATGAGTTTGGAAGTTCAGCAAATAACTAGTGTGATGTGTGCAGCAGTTAAAACCAAAGAGACTTTGTCTCAAATGAGCTGCAAATTAAGAATGGACACCTGACTTACCTAAGATCTCAATGCATGCTCCATAGTACATATGCTCCTGTACTTACATACAAATATGTATACATAGCACACGCATGCACACATGCAGAGATATATGATTTAAAGTCATAAATTACTTCTTAAACATATTTATAATTTGAAAATAGCACTGATCATTTAGCTAATGTATCTTAGACAATTTTATAGGCATGATTTTCTTCTGACCTTTTAATATTTCTGCATTGTCTACAGATATTTAGAGTTTCTCTTAACACTATATATACTGCACACAAATATTCACCTACTCTTTGTCTTCCTTGCCCTCCACATTTCTTAGTCTTCTCTTTGAATTACAAACATGTACATACCCAGCAAACCTTAGCATATTTCTCTTTATTTCTTATAAGATAGTTTTAGAAAGGAGTGGTACCTTCCCAAGAGCCAATGGATTCTGAGCAAATAACAATCAGGGTGTTGTTCTGGGAAGGTTTGCTCCACTGTCAACCTGGAGGGACTTAGATTGACATTGGGTAGCACATGAGGAGGAAAAAAAGGAACATGGGGACAAGAAGGACAGTGTGACAGGGAGGAAGAACACTTAAAATTATAACACATGTTTCCTAAGCAAGGCATGAGAACGCAATGGAAAGCACAGAGAAAAATAAGAGGGAAAGGGATGAATGGAGAACATGATTTAGGCTATTCTTTCACTCCTCTCATCTGCAGGCTTCCAAGGCAACTCAAGAAAGCACTTGTCTTTCGCTTCCTGTTCACAAACAAACAAACAAAAGAAAGAAAGATAAAGAAAAAAAGAAAAGAAAAATAAGAGCGCAAGGTGGTACATTCTAATACAATGAAAGCTGGAACAGTATAAGAATTACCCAATAAATATTATTGGGCCTGTTCATATCTAGAACATGCCTTTCTAAAAAAGAACAACTCTGAGTTTAAAAGAAGGCTGTCTGTAAAGTGCTTGGCTCACATGGATCTGCGTTTGATCTCTAGAATCTATGTTTAAATAAAAAAAGTTGGACACTGCTGGCACAGGTTTGCAATGACAACATTGTGGAGGTGAAGAAAGGAGGTCCCTGGAACTCGCTGGCCATCTGGGCTCAACTTCACAGAGAGGGCTAGGCACATGTAGATGCAGTCTCATGAAATAAAAAAAAAACAAAGGGTGATTTCTGGCCACCAAGGCGCGTGTGTGCAAGTGCACACACACACACACACACACACACACACACACACACACACGGCTATTCTGAATATTTGGCATGTGCTGTGTCTCCAAATACCTAACAATATTAGAAATTACAGGTTCCTTAGACATAAATTCTCCCCAGTCTGTGAAAGACAAGAGCACCATGAGTAAGAACAGAAGTGTACAGCCATTTGCAACACATTCACATACAAAGCCTGCCTCTTCCAGCCCATGCTTTATAGCAGCCTTTGGAGTCTGAGATGTCAGCAGCTTTGTCAGAGGGAAGACCACACAATTAGTATCACTTTACTTTGCCTAGAAATCCTCTACAGCAGAGACGGAAATGGGCCGCACATTCAGCCCTGAAGAGGAAATTGCTCCCTAATGAGGGCTTAGCACCTCACCAGGCTCCAGCTCCTTGGCAAGCTCATTTTCACTTTTGATTCAGGGTCATGCTTCTCCACCTGTGGGTTCACTCTCCCTGTCTCTCTCCACCCCAGCCCTTGTCTGAGGATTCTGTCCATCCATCAGGTTAAATGAGGCTAAGAAGATGAGAAGACCATGCAGGTTATATTTTTTAGTCTATCTTCAGTAAAGTGTAAAGGGGAGTGATCTACTGTACAGTTTTCTGGCTGAAAGAAGCTATTATCATTGTCCGTTCGGTTCTTTTCATAGTTTATTGGGCTGTCACCCCACAGCTTATACACTTTTAAACTGTAACAACTTAGTTTTCAGGTACAATAGGAGCCATCTTAAAAGGCTATGTGTATGTGGATTTTTGAAAGTTTGGACTCTTCCTAGCTGGGTAGTCAATAAAGTGCTCAGTGTACAAGCATGAGGAGCCGAGTTCAGAGCCCAGCACCCAGTCAAAAGCTGGGTGTGGCATTGTGCTTCTGAAATCCCAGTGCTGGGAGAAAAAGGCACAAGAATCTCTGGGGCTAACTGGCTAAGCAGTCTAACTTAAAACTCAAGCTCATGAGAGATCCAGTCACAAAAACTAATCTGGAGAGTGACTGAAAAAGGCAATGTTATCATCTGCCACACTGGTCACCTGTGTACACTCATAGACCATATAGATAGACACACGAGAAAACTATATTATTTCACTGCTCAATATGATGCATTATTTGACATCCAGAGACAAATGGAAAACCGGTATATATGGAAATTCTAAGTGATGTGCTATGAATGGTAAAATTGCATTCAGTATTAGCTAGGTGAGGGAAATTTGATTTGGCTAATCTGTGCAGATTTCTTCCATATTCACACTGTAACTCATTCTACTTTTAAATTCTGAAAGGTGGAAAAGGCAGGGGATTTCTAATGTCCTTTTCCTTTCAGGACTCAAAGTCGAGGCGATCTATTTGACCTCACGTAGGTGAACTACATGCTGATTTTATAAATTCCAGAGAAATGGTTTCTGTAGCACACACTTTCTCTTGCAGTTGCTCCCACAGCCCTCTTTGGTTCCTTTTGTGTTCTCTTTCCTGGACTGCTGTATTTCTTGTGACTCCAGGATTGGTCCCCAGAGAACTTAAGGCATACTCACCATCAGTGTGTACCAGTAACTCAAGTATATCTTGAAATTCTATCAAGATATTTTCTGCAAGTGCTCACTTGAGGCTTACATCTTCTCCCTAGATGGGAAATGAAAAGAAAACATGCGATAAGGCTGATAGTTACAAGTCTTCTGCTATTGGGTAATAGTCTTTATGATTCTGATTTAATTACTATGATTTATTGACTTTGCAGCGGCTTGAGGGGAAAAGTTTTAGGATGAGTCATAAGGCAGGGCGGACTCAAAGAAACTTTAACTTTTCTCTTATGGTAAAGAAAGAGGAAAGAGGAAAAAAAATTTTTTTCACTATGTGGGAGGTTCACATACCCACCACGGGTGTCCAAATTGAAAACAAACAGAAACCTTTTAAATTCCTGGCTTTACAGTTGACTGCTGTTATCGCTATTACTGTCTTACTTTTCAAAAGAATTTTTAAGTGCATGTGAGTTTGTGGGGTGTAGGAATGTGTGCTTATGTGCAATTGTGTTGGGTACATTTTTGTTTCTGTGATCACATACCATGACCAAGGCAACTTATGAAAGAAATTCTTTATTTTGTCTGACGGTTCTAGAGAGAGAGTAGTCCATCAAAAACAAGGAGGCACGACAGTAAGTGGCTGGTATGCCAGCAGGAGCAGGAAGCTAAGAGCTCACACTTGGAACTACAGTCCTCAAAAAACAAACCAACCAAACAAACAAAAAAACAACCAGGAAGTAGGAAGGACTTTACCGTCAATTCCCACCACTAGTGATACACTTCCTTCAGCAAGGCTGAACCACCTAAGGCTTCCCAAACAGCCCCACCAGCTAGGTGGACCCCCAACTGTTCAAATTCCAGACACAATAAAGGAAAATTGCTCATTCAAATCACCACCACATGGTTAGGTGCTTATAGAGGCCAAAAGGATTGGGCCCCCTGGATCTGTAGTTACAGGTGGCTGTGAACCACCTAACATAAGTTACAGGAACAGAACTCAGTCCTCTGTAAGAACAGCACACTTCTGAACCACGGAGCCATCTCTCTAGCCCCTATTGTCATTGTTGTTTTTGTGTTTGCAAGTGTGTGTGTGAGTGTGTGATTCTTTTTATCTGATCAGCACAGAAGTAGCTTCTAACACAGATAAGACAACAGCTTTGCATAAACTGTACTGATGGTGCCCAGGCAGACACTGTATACCCATTGGGGAAAAATGCTTCTGACATCCTCTGCTGTCTAGTGAGGGGATGATGTTGTCTCTGTGGTAACCAATGCACAAAGCAGTAAACACGAATCAGAACAAGTTCTATAAGATAACAAATGTGGTATATTCCATTGAATAGATAATGCTGGAAATGGTGTCTTCATATTCCGTAGGCCAATAGCTAACTCAATGTACTTAACAATGGCTCTGTGGGGTTGTCTTTGCTTATGTAGGGATTGTATAGATTAGGAGAATAAGCCAAATATGGTGCACATGCTCTTAATCTCAGGGGCTGGGTTGTAGAGTCAGAAAGCTTGAGATTTGAGGCCAGATTGATCTCTAAAGAAACATCCTGTCTTGAAGTAAATTAAATACTGGTAGCATCAAAGAACAGATGGGACAGTGTGGCCTCAAGGAAGACTAGCTTGTCTCTGGTAGGTGCCATAGATATGACTTCTATTTGACAACGATCACTCTAAGGTCTTAGAGTCTGGGAGTGAGATTTGAGCTGTAGTACTGAATTATGTTGAAATAAAGCATCTAAACACTAATGTGTTAAAACAATTGGTTAAATCATTACATTATAGGAAGAAAAAATTTTAGGGCATGTCCATGTATTTGGAACCAAGACCCTTAGCATCACTATTAAAACCACATGGGGATATAAATAAATAGATAAATAAATAAATAAATAAATAAATAAATAAATAAACTGAATGTGGTATTCCTCCTTAGAAATCACAGTCAAAAATGTCATAAATATTTGAAGTTTATTTGATTGAACAGATAAACTGATAATTGCCCATGCAGGATAGAATCAGAATGAGGGAAATTAGTTCAATTAAAATTTTATTTGTTTTGAAATAAGGGACTGTGAGGAAGCCATCCACAAGCTGTTGGATCTGCATATACTTTTAGAATATGCTGACCTAACCCTTACTTAGCCCTGGCTCCTTCTGTGTAGGCCAATACCAGCATCCCTCTCTCACAGAGTGTAGGGCCAGACTTAAAGCACTGTCAGCTTCAAAATAGGCAGCTTCACGAATGTGTCTCCGAAGAAAACAATTCTCAGAGGTGTAAATCGTGGACCAATAACTTTATCATGCAAAAAATATATGATCTGGTTTCTGCAGCTATGTTTCTATTTTTACATTTTATCCAGGCCAATTGTCAGGAAGCTTGATATCACTCATTTGTATCTTTGGACATTTAATACTATATAATATTATCAGAACTATTTTCCTCTTAACCTCCCACTATACTCATACCTGAGAATTTTGTCACATTTTCCTAGCCAAGATATCACCTGCATGAAGAACACTTAGTAATCAACACAACTTTATAGGTTTTTCCTCGTTTTATTTTATTAGAGCTTTATGTTAGAAAGAAAACCCATATCTAATGGAATCATTATGAGCTTGTTTCTTTCCAAAATTCTCCAAAGCAGTAGCTTAACTCTTTCTTTCCTTATGTCTTATTGTGAGAAGTTAGAAACATACGCAGATTGATGCAACTTTCATTTAGTGGACACAGAGATATTAACATGATCCATGCTGGTTCCTCCGCAATCTCACAGAAGGTTGGGGGAGGGGGTTGGTTTAGTGCCATGTACTTTATAAACAATGTGCACTAGACCAACTGACTGTTCTCCTCTGATGACGTCAATGATATTTTATAAGTATTCCCTAGTGTTTATTTATTTGTCATGTGGGGGGGGGCGGTTATGTGTGTGTATTCATGTAACATATGGACATCAGAGGTCAACATGAAGGAGTTAGGGTTCTCTCCTTCTACCATGTGGGTTCCAGGGATGGAATTTGGATCATCAGGCTTGGCTGAAAGTGCTTTTACCTACCCAGCCATCTCACCAGTCGTAGAAATCTTATAATAGGGAAAAGATCATCCTGTTTGTGCGGGTCTGTCAGTAACGATGTGGAAAGCATCATAAGAACTGAAGTGCAGGGTAGCAGTTAAAAGCACTGGCACAGCACCCACACAGTGGCCTACAGACACCTGTAATTCCTTTTTCAAGAGATCCGATACCTTTTCTTGACTTCCACAGGGAGCAGGTACACACATGGCAAACAGACATACATGCAAGAACAAAATACTTATACATATTAAAGCAGTACACACATGGAAACAGTACATGCAAGATACTTATACAATTAAAGTAAATAAGGGTATAATTTTTAAAGAACTGAGTGACCGAGTGTCTACATATAGTGTCCATGTTCATATAGTCTCTTGCTTGACATGTTTTCAGCTAAGTTTGGAACTCCCACTCCCATATTGCTTCTCTCTTATCACACATGTCTCTAATGGGAACCCTGAAAAACTACTGAATTGCCAATTATATAAAACATTGCTTTACTTGGTGTTGACATCAGAACAGCTATTAATGGAAACTTAGGCAATACAACGCACATAGTTTTGTTAAGAGAGCTCTTTTTCAATACAAATGGGGCTTCCTAAGCTGGTCCCTGTATCTCCAGAGCACTACTGTATCTTCTAAGATCAGTAAGGTAGAGAGTCATAGATACCTTCCTGTAATCCCTACAGCTATTTTCTGTCAGATACTTCTACTTTTGATGTTGTAAGATAGACACTGAGCAAAAGAACCAAAATTTGTCTATAAACCCTGACACAATGGCTAATAAGTATCTCAAGTTCAGGGATGTTTGACATTCTTAGTGTCTTGGCAACCTAATGAGTTCTCTACAGCTGGGCACCTCAGACGGGGGCTGCTATTTGCTAACTTTACTGTCACCCATCAGGGCTCAAATCACCTAGGAGATACAGTTCTGTATCTGTCTATTGGGGTGTAAAACAGAGGTTTAACAGAAGTGTGTATATACTTTCACTGAATGTCAGTGGTGCCATCCCTAAATGTAATAAAAGAAGAGAAAGAATTAGGTCATAGCAAGCTTTTCTCTCTGCTCATTGGCTGCAGAATCAATGAGACAAACTACCTCCTGGTTTTACCACCATGCCTTTCCCACTGTGATAAACTGTTCCTGTAAACTGTCAGCCAACTAAATCCTTCCATCGTTAACTTGTTCTTGACAATGTGCACATAACTGAGGCTAATACCTATACCCTCAAATGTCATCCGTCATTGTTTTGACCATTTTGTGCCTACTCACATCACAGCCGCCCTTGTGTTCTTCCATTTCCTCTGTGTCAGCAGCTATACCTTTGTTGGTTGGTCTACCACCACTGGGTTATTCCACAGGCTTCTGGTGTTTGGAAGCAGTATTGAGTTTAAAGCACACTTGTCAATGACAGTTTATGAGCCTGTAAAATTCAAGGTTGAGCATGAGTTTCTCTCAGACTTCAGAAAATAATACTTCAGAATTTTTGGAATTTTTTATTACTTATAGATGACCCTCTGTAGCCCTTAGTAATGTGGTGTAGTTGTTTGTTCTCACATTAATATTACAAAGAATTTTATGTTCTTTGAAAGCTATTTTATTTTAGTGTATAGTTAGTATTTTATTTCTCTTCATCAGTGCTTGATATTTAAAGACTTTAGCCCCCCCCCCCCATGTGTATGCATGTGTGTATGCATATATATATTATGCAATAGTGTCTGCACATGTCCACTGAGGATATCCCGAGCTGGAGTCATAGGCAGTTAAAAACCTCTAAATATGGTTCCTGGAAAATGGACTCAGTTCCTCTGAAAAAAAAAGGCATGTGCCCTTAACTTCTGAGCCTTCTTCAGCTCCAGTCAAAACTTACATTTCATGACCCATGTCTTTTAATGGAAATCCCTAAGCAACTTATCCATTTCATATTCAAAGTGGCCTATTTGTAATGTTCTTTTTTATTTTTTATTTATTTTTTTTTTTATTAATTTATTCTTGTTACATCTCAATGTTTATCCCATCCCTTGTATCCTCCCATTCCTCCCCCCCCCATTTTCCCATTATTCCCCTCTCCTATGACTGTTCCTGAGGGGGATTACGTCCCCCTATATATTCTCATAGGGTATCAAGTCTCTTCTTGGCTACTTGCTGTCCTTCCTCTGAGTGCCACCAGGTCTCCCCCTCCAGGGGACATGGTCAAATGTGAGGCACCAGAGTATGTGAGAAAGTCGTATCACACTCTCCAAACTGTGGAGAATATTCTGACCATTGGCTAGATCTGGGAAGGGGTTTAAAGTTTACCTCCTGTATTGTCCTTGGCTGGTGCCTTAGTTTGAGCGGGACCCCTGGGCCCAAATCTGCCTATCATATTGTTCTACTTGTAGATTTCTAGGACCCTCTGTATCCTTTTATTTTGCTGTTCTCCCATGCGTCTCTCATTTAGAGTCCCAATAGGATGCCTTCCCCTCTGTCCCAGTTTCCTGGTAAGTGAAGGCTTTCGTGGGACATGCCCCTTGGGCTAGTATGCAGATATAAGTGAGTATATACCATTTGATTCTTTCTGCTTCTGGGTTAACTCACTCATTATGATCATTTCTAGCTCAATCCATTTATCCTCAAATTTCGGGAATTCCTTGTTTTTAATAGCTGAGTAGTATTCCATAGTGTATATGTACCACAGTTTCTTTATTCACTCTTCTACTGAGGGACACTTAGGCTGTTTCCATGTTCTGGCTATTATGAATAAGGCTGCTATGAACATGGTTGAGCAAATTTTCTTGTTGTGTGCTGGAGCATCTTCTGGGTATATTCCAAGGAGTGGAATAGCTGGGTCTTGAGGAAGCCCTATTCCCATTTTTCTTAGATAGCACCAGATAGATTTCCAAAGTGGCTGTACTAGTTTGCATTCCCACCAGCAATGAAGGAGTGTTCCTCTCTCCCCACATCCTCGCCAGCATGTGGTGTCGCTTGAATTTTTGATCTTAGCCATTCTGATGGGTGTAAGATGGAATCTCAGAGTTGTTTGATTTGCATTTCCCTGATGACTAAGGAGGTTGAGCATTTCTTTAAGTGTTTCTCAGCCATTTGATACTCCTCTGTTGAGAATTCTCTGTTTAGTTCCAAGCCCCATTTCTCAATTGGGTTATTCGGTTTGGTGGTGTTTAATTTCTTGAGTTCTTTATATATTTTGGATATTAGACCTTTGTCAGATGTAGGGTTGGTGAAGATTTTTTCCCAGTCTGTAGGCTGTCGCTTTGTTCTCTTGACAGTGTCTCCTGCCTTACAGAAGCTTCTCAGCCTCATGAGGTCCCATTTATTAATGGTTGACATTAAGGCCTGGGCCGTTGGTGTTCTGTTCAGGAAGTTGTCTCCTGTGCCAATATGTTCCAGGCTCTTTCCCACTTTTTCTTCTAAGTGGCTTAGTGTCTCTGGTTTTATGTTGAGGTCTTTAATCCACTTGGATTTGAGTTTTGTGCAAGGTGACAAATATGGGTCCAGTTTCATTTTTTTACCCATAGACCTCCAGTTAGACCAGCACCATTTGTTGAAGATGCTATCCTTTTTCCATTGAATGGATTTGGCTTCTTTGTCAAAAATCAAGTGACCATATGTGTGTGGATTCATATCTGGGTCTTCGATTCGATTCCACTGATCAACCAGCCTGTTGCTGTGCCAGTACCATGCTGTTTTAAGTACTATTGCTTTATAGTACAGTTTGAGATCAGGTATGGAGATTCCTCCGGAGCATCTTTTATGTACAAGATTGGTTTAGCTATTCTGGGTTTTTTGTTTTTCCATATGAAGTTCAGAATTGAACTTTCAATGTCTTTAAAAAATTGTGTAGTTATTTTGATAGGGATTGCATTGATCTGTAGATTGCTTTTGGTAGGATGGCCATTTTTACTATGTTAATTCTCCCGATCCATGAGCAAGGAAGATCACGCCATCTTCTCAGGTCATCTTCAATCTCTTTCTTCAGAGTTTTGAAATTTTTTATACAAGTCCTTCACTTGCTTAGTTAGGGTAACTCCTAGATATTTTATATTGCTTGTGGCTAATGTGAAGGGTGTGGTTTTCCTAATTTCTTCCTCTGTAAGCTTGTCATTTGTGTATAGGAAGGCTACAGACTTTTTTGAGTTAATTTTGTATCCAGCCAATTTGCTGAAGGTGTTTATCAGCTTTAGGAGTTCTCTGGTGGAGTTTTGAGGGTCACTTAGTACACTATCATATCATCTGCAAAGAGGGATAATTTGACTTCCTCCTTTCCCATTTGGATACCCTTGATCTCCTTTTGTTGTCTTATTGCTCTGGCTAGAACTTCGAGTACTATATTGAAGAGATATGGAGAGAGTGGGCAGCCTTGCCTTGTTCCCAATTTGAGAGGAATTTCCTTGAGTATCTCACCATTTACTTTGATTTTGGCTATTGGTTTGCTGTATATAGCCTTTATTATGTTGAGGAAAGTGCCTTGTATCCCCGATCTCTCTAAAACTTTAAACATGAATGGGTGTTGAATTTTATCAAATGCTTTCTCTGCATCCAAGGAGATAATCATGTGGTTTTTTATTTTCAGTTTGTTTATATGATGGATTACATTGATGGATTTCCGTATATTAAACCATCCCTGCATGCCTGGAATGAAGCCTACTTGGTCATGATGAATGATATCTTTGATGTGCTCCTGTATTCGTTTTGCAAGTATTTTATTTAGTATTTTTGCATCTATGTTCATAAGAAAATTGGTCTGAAATTCTCTTTCTTTGTTGAGTCTTTGTGAGGTTTAGGTATCAATGAGACTATGGCCTCATAGAATGAAGTTGGTAATTTTCCATCCATTTCTATCTTTTGGAGTAGCTTGAAGAGTATCGGTATTAGCTCGCCCTTAAAGGTCTGGTAGAATTCTGCACGGAAACCATCTGGCCCTGGGCTTTTTTGGTTGGGAGACCATCGATGATTGCTTCTATTTCTGTAGGGGAAATGGGACTATTTAACTTGTTTATCTGTTCTTCACTCAACTTTGGCAAGTGAACTTGATCAAGAAAATCGTCCATTTCCCTTAGATTTTCAAATTTTGTGGCGTATATGCCTTCAAAGTAGGATCTTATGATTCTTTGAATTTCTTCAGTGTCTGTTGTTATGTCTCCCTTTTCATTTCTGATTTTGTTCATTTCAATACTGTCTCTCTGCCTTTTAGTTAGTTTGGTTAATGGTCTGTCTATCTTGTTGATTTTCTCAAAGAACCAGCTTTTGGTTTTGTTGATTCTTTGGACTGTTTTCTTAGTTTCTAATTTGTTAATTTCAGCCCTGAGTTTGATAATTTCCAGGCGTCTACTCCTTGGGTGTTTCTGCTTCTTTTTTTTCTAGGGCTTCCAGTTGTGTTGTTAAGATGCTTATGTGCGATGTTTCCAATTTCTTTTTAAAGGCACTTAGTGCTATGAATTTTCCTCTTAGCACTGCTTTCAATGTATCCCACAAATTTGGGTATGTTGTTTCTTCATTTTCATTGAATTTCAGAAACTCCTTGATTTCTTTCTTTATTTCTTCCCTGACCCAGGTGTCATTTAGCAGAGAGTTGTTTAGTTTCCACAAACGTGTAGGCTTTTTGTTATTTCTGTTGTTGTTGAATTGCAGCCTAAGAGCATGGTGATCTGATAGGATAGAAGGTATTATTTCAATCCTCTTGTATCTGTTGAGGCTTGCTTTGTGACCTACGATGTGATCAATTTTGGAGAAGGTTCCATGGGGTGCAGAGAAGAAGGTGTATTCTTTCTTGTTTGGGTGAAAGGTTCTATAGATATCTGTTAGATCCATTTGACCCATGGCATTGGTTAATGATGTTATTTCTCGGCTTAGTTTCTGTTTCAATGACTTATCCTTCAGTGAGAGTGGGGTGTTGAAGTCTCCCACTATTATTGTGTGGGGATCGATGTGTGGTTTAAGCTTTTTAGGAGATCTTTTACATATGTGGGTGCCCTTGTATTGGGAGCATAGATGTTCAGAATTGTGATGTCATCTTGGTTGACTTTACCTTTGATGAGTATGAAGTGTCCTTCTCATCCCTTTTGATTAATTTTGGTTGAAAGTCTATTTGTTCGATACTAAAATGGCTACACCTGCTTGCTTCTTGTGACCATTGCTTGGAATATTTTTTTCCAACCTTTTACCCTGAGGTAATGCCTTTCATTATGGGTGAGATGTGTTTCTTGGATGCAGAAGAATGTTGGGTCTTGTTTATGTACTCATTCGGTTAGTCTGTGTCTTTTTATTGGAGAATTGAGGCCATTGATGGTGAGAGATATTAATGACCAGTGACTGTTAAGAGTCTTAATTTTGATGTTGTTTCCAGTCGAGCGTTTTGTGTAGTTGTGTTTTTGCCATGGGATAGTTATCTATTTCCTGGGTAGTTTTGGTTGTAGCTTGACCCTTTGGGATGGAGTTTTCCTTCTAGTACCTTCTGTAAAGCTGGGTTTGTGGATAGGTACTGTTTGAATTTGTTTTTGTCATGGAATATTTTGTTTTCTCCATCAATGGTTATTGATAATTTTGCTGGGTAAAGTAGTCTGGCCTGGCATCTGTGTCTCTTAGGGTTTGCAGGATCTCTGTCCAGGCCCTTCTGGCTTTTATGGTCTCTGCTGAGAAGTCAGGTTGTAATTCTGATAGGTTTACCATTAAATGTTATTTGGCCCTTTTCCCTTGCAGCTTTTAATATTTTTTCTTTTGTTCTGCATGTTTTGTGTTTGATTATTATGTGGCGGGCAGTTTTTCTTTTCTGGTCAATTCTATTTGGTGTTCTGTAGGCCTCTTGTATGTTTATAGGCATCTCTTTCTTAGATTGGGGAAATTTTCTTCTATGATTTTGTTGAGAATAGTTTCTGGGCCCTGGAGTCTGATGTCTTCTCTTTCTTCAATGCCTATTATCCGCAAATTTCTTCTTTTCATGGTGTCCTTAATTTCTTGGATGTTTTGTGTCAGGAGTTTTCCAGATTTGGCATTTTCTTTAATGGTTGATTCAATATCTGTGATTGTATCTTCTAGCCCTGAGATTCGTTCTTCCATCTCTTGGATTCTGTTAGAAAAGCTCACCTCTGTGTTGCTCGCCTTCTTCTCTGAGGTCTCACGTTCTCGTTTTCTTCTGTCTGTGTGTTTATCATTGAATCCATTTCATTTTCAGATCTTGAACTGATTTTTTGATTTCTTTCATCTGATTTTTGTATATTCCTGAGTTTCTTCCATTGCCTCCTTATAGGTCTTCAGAGCTTGAACCGTTTTACTTATTTCTTTCATCTGGTTGTTTGCATTTTCCTGCAATTTTTCCAGTTCCACTCTATGTGCTTCTTTTATGTCTCTCACCTGTTTGTCTCTGCGTCTTCCTGCATTTGATTACGAATTTTATTTGTTTCCTCCATTATCATCCTCATTACTAAGGATTTGAGGTCATTTTCTTGTATTTCCGTTGTATTTGAGTTCTCTGGGTGGTTTTCTTTGGGATAGCTGGAAACTGGAGACGCCATGTTGTTTTGGGGTTTTTTGCGTATGCTTTTCGTTGTCCTTTAGACATCTTGCCGTCTTTGTTTTTGTTGGTAGTTTCCAGAGTTGAATGGAGGGTGTCTGATGATAGATTCACTTGTTTTCTTACGATTTCCCTAGGCTGCGAGCTCAAAGCTTCACTGGTGTGGATGTTAGGAGGTTAGCCCTGTTGTTCTGGTCTCTCACAGCCAGTGATCCTCTGTCCCTCTCTGCTGTGGATCCTGCAATTGTTCTGGGTCTCTGACACTTTTTTTTTGCATTCCATTTTAGCCATTAATTTTCTCTTTCAGGGGCCCATTTGACACTTACCTCAATTGTTGCCTATATACCGGTATTTTATCATTTTAGGATTTTTAACTGATCTTTTCTATCTCGGTCATTCTTGGATTTCTGCATCCCCACGTTCTTCCTCACTGTGTCCTGGGAGGGATTTGTGCATGTATGTTTCTGCGTTGTAGTTGTGAATGTTTAAAGGAGGTTCATTTTTAAAATGAATCCCATGTGTTAATCCTAATTTTTTTTCTGCAAATTTTGTTAGCAGTTTCTCTTGGTGCCTTAGTGCATGGTATTCATATTTAGTGTAGTGCTCATTTGTGGAGTGGCATGAATTTACATTCTACTTTGGTGCTGGTGCTAGCCTAATTGAGTCAGTTGGTTTCTTTAATAGAAATGATAATTTGACATTTAGGGGAATTGCAGGGCATACATAGCACAAACATGTCATAATCATGATTCCTAATGACTCTGAGTAGCTAATCCCACTTGGGTGGGCATCTTAGCCCCCTCTGCTTCAGGATTCTAAGCATCTATCCTAGGCAGGAAGTCTTACACTATCATACCTACTCTTGTTAGTAAAGCATGATATAAGCATGTTCCTTGCTAAGCGCTTAGTGCTTTGTGAAATTTTCACTTTTATGGGCAGTTATCCAGTTGCCTATACAAGGCTTTGAATGAAAAACTGCTGAGAACTGTAATGAGGGGATATTTTTGAGAGTTCCTCTTATATCTTTTTTATATGACAAAGATATTTTCTTAGCTATCATGTTGTATTACGTTGACCAAATATCTCAAATATAAACATTAAATCCTGGTTTTATTGAATAAAAATCCGCACACTCAGAAAACATTACATTGTATTAAACTATAGTGTCTTTCAATTATGTGTCCATGTAACTCCTAAGGAGGAATGAAGTAAGTGATTTTTCTATATGGCCTTGTGATTTCAAAATAATTGTTTTCCATGTTTTCTTTCTCTTCTACGAATTTTTGAACCATGCATACACAGAACAAAAATCTACAATTTAAAGTTTACTTTCTTAATTAACAGTTATCCCTACAGTCCCAAATCTTGTGTTCTTAACACAAGGTTTCTCTGTGTTGCATGACTGTCCTGTACTCCATTTGTAGACCAGGCTGGCCCCAAACTCACAGAAATCTGCCTGCTTTGGCTCCCTAAATGCTGGAATTATAGCACTAAAATGTTTGTTCTTAAACTAGTTTTGCTCTACTTCTCAAAAAAAATTGCAACTTAGAGTTAAAGTATGATTTATTCTTTTATAATAAAAATATACATTCTTTATACCATTATTACACATTTGAGATCAGAAATTGGCAATAATTTCTCTAGAGCATATGTGAACACTTATTCTTTAAATTATAATGTCATTATTAAGAAAATAATGGTTTGGGGGACTGCAAAGATGACTAACCATTTAAGAGCATATATTGCTCTTGCTGACATTATAGGGGGCCCAAGTTTTGTTTATAGCACATGTTTCCTGCATCTGCAGTCTTTCAGAATCCACTGCCCTCTTCTGAGCTACTTGGAAACCTTCACTTATGTGCTTAACCTCACACATAGGCACATACAAGTATAAACAAATGTTTCAACTCTAAAAGAAAGACCTTATTTTAAGACTCTATTTTAAACTCACCACAGCCAACTGATGTGTTATTTGTGCAGAGGCAAAGGACCATTATGGGTACATTATTAAGTAAATAAATGGGCTTCCAAACTCGTTGTCATCTCTGCTACTTGAGACCAGAAACACTGTTTCTAACACTGACAAGCTGAAGCACCACAGAAATAAAAGGAGACACCAGAATGAAATTCTAGCTGTTCATGAGGTGGTTTACAGAAATTAAACTCCCAAGAGTACCTATTAGAGAAGCTTTCAAATTATTGAGGAAGAAAACAATTTTGAAGACACTTGCCGTGAGAATTAAGAAAAGATTCATTTTGCTTTCATAACGATTGATGGTGCCTAAACTGCTTTGCAAAGCACTATTCCTCCTCGGTCATTTGTTTTGCTCTACACTGCAGGAGGATTTATTTCACCCATTTGTGGCTAATAGCTGAAATGCTCATCACCTACCCCAGCTCCTTGGAAGGAACTGGGATTTTTTTTTTTTTTTTTTACTGTTGGCAAATTCAGTAGAAACTGCTAAATCTGTGTAGGTTGGAAAAACTGGACAAAAATAGAAAATAAAAAATAAATAAAAAAAGGAGATTGTATTTGCTGAAGACAAATATCTAATGGATATAATCATCTAATGAGGATTTCAAAGATATCCACTATGATATGCACAGTAAAACTGCCACATCCAAATGCTATTCAAGGCACTCAATAGAACCCGTTGGGCTTCTATGAAATTCTTTGCCTCCCTTTGGAGGAATTTGAAGGAATGACTCCTGACTCATGTGATTCTCATAGTCCTAGACTAGAAGTCACTGGCGTCTGTGATTCCTCCTAGTTTTCCTACCGTGGACACAGCTCCAGACTCATAAACCAATACACTACTAAGTCAGTGTCTAACGTGATATCACATTGCAGTCTATTATATCTATATGGTGTTTCCTTTATTTGTGTTTTTAATTATACACCAATCATGTTTCGGTCTTATAGAATAATTAATTTGATGCTTCTCATTGCTTTGGGAAGAGTCATTCATAATTTATGGGAAAGCCTCGCACTAGAATCAGCTATTGGCTTCCAGGTAAAATTAGCATCACATCATTCATACTGCCTAATGCGTGGAGAAATTACTATCAACAGCTATATATGGACTGAAACTTCACAGTATATTCTCTATGCTTAACTTAGTTATTTAAAGCAAAAGAAAGGAATGTGCTGTGTTTGTCACAACAATGTCTACAGAGAAACAGTAGGAATTGCTGGGTCCAAGAGAGATAGTAATGGTGTGATAAAAGAACCAAGAAAAACTTGAAGAGAAAATGTGTTATTTGTCTTATATTTCTTCATCACACTCCATCCCTGATGGAAGAGAGCTGAGGAACTCAAACAGGAGCCTAGTGCCAGGAACTGAAGCAGAGACTGTGGAGAGACATTGCTTCGTCTTTTGCTTTTTACTTGATCTGCTTCTTTTATTCAACACAGGACCGTTTTCTCAGTGATGCCACCACCCACAGTGAACTGGCCCTCTTCACATCAATCATTAAAACAGGAAATGACACACAGAGACTGACTTGTCTATAGACCAATCAGAAGGAGGCATTTTCTCAATTGAGATTCTCTCTTTCCAGACTACTTTACCTTGTGTCAAGCTGACAAAAAGTTTACCAGCACAAAGTAGGCCTTAAATTGTAAAAGTACATTCTTCAAGCCCATAATTGAAAACTCATAGGTGTTTATGAACAAGAGACATCTTGAAACAATAGCATTGTCTAGACTCCTGTGCAAATCTCAAATTAAGAACATTACACATAGAAATAAATAATTCAACCCTCTTTTATTTATATGACCCAATGCTGAAATTGAATGAATTGTGAATCGATAGCCCAGAATTCCATACCGAGTGAGATATGATTCAACCCAGTGAAAGACTGTGAACTGAGAGCTCTGAGTTCAGAGGGCAAGATCTTGTTTCCTGCTCTTGAGAACTTGTTAGCTAGAACTTGCATGGAAATGGATGTAAGTCAAACAATTGAAGCTCGGAATTTGACCCCAGCACTGCAAACTAACAGTGCTATAGTGTGTGAGCAACTTCAGGAAACTTTATTTGTCCATGATTCAGACTGTCTTTAAATATTCTTTTTCATCATTTCATGGCTGTGTGTCTAGTAACAGATTTATTGATAAAAAGTGAGGCCATACCATTAAAACAAGTTAGCCTTTGATTAAAAATCGAAAGAGGGACCCAATGTGATGTTTCTGTGGGTAAGGGTTCTTGGGTGCAAAGTGCAACTATAGTTCAATCCCTTGGGTCCTACATGGTGGCAGGAAAGAACCAACCCTTGCAAATTGTCTTCTCCCCTCCACAGCATGCCGTGGCATGTATATGCCTCCACAACACATGACATAAAGAATGTAATAATATTAATCAAAATGTCTGATTCCATCTATTTATATTACCTCTTTGGTATTACTCAGAAGAGTCTACCAACCTTCCTAATTCCCTTAAATCATGCAGAAACAAATTTAAAAGAACATATTTCTCACCAATGTCCTCTCAGCAGTTGGTATCCTTTGTCTCAGGAGGGGATCTTTGATCCTGCCTTGTGTTATTAGAGCTAATTAAAAAAATATCTCTGTTTGCCTAGCTGCCATTCAAGGTGTATGAAAGGGCCATTCTACTTTTTTATGTGTATTCTTTTGATTTTCATGGCCTTGGCAAAAGAAATAAGTGAAATGCTGTCACCATAGGGCTGAAAGCTGAAACCAAATCTAATTTCTTTCTTTCTTTCTTTCTTTCTTTCTTTCTTTCTTTCTTTCTTTTTTTTTCTCTACAATGGAAGAAACTTCTTAGTTTACTAAGCAAAACATCACCTTTCCCAGTTAATTCACAGCTGGAGATTTGTTTTAAATATACACACCATTGATATATTTCCAATAAAAACGTTCCCACTTATATTGCTGATTGCAGTAAAGCCCGGTGGTGGTGGTGCATACCTTGAATCCCAGAACTTTGGAAGGAGAAGCAGATGGATTTCTGAGCTCAAGGCCAGACTGCTCTATAAAGTAAGTTCCAAGAGAGCCTAGGCTATACAGAGAAATACTCTGTAGGAAAAGAAAATCTAGTTTAGAATACAGTTTTTTTTTACTCTTTTTTATTATTTAATTAATTTTTTCAGATTACATCTCAATTGTTTTCCCCCCACTTGTATCCATACATTCCTCCCTCCTTCCCGTTTTCACTCTATCCCTGTTCCCTAGGTCTATGACAGAGGGAGACCTCCTTCCCCACTATATGGTCATAGGCTATCTATCAAGTCTCATCTTGGTATCCTGCTTATCACTTCTCTGAGTGCCACCAGACCTCCCCACCATAGGGAAATCATCAAATATGGGACACAAGAGTTCATGTCTGAGTCAGTCCCCACTCTCTACATAACTGTGGAAAATATCCTGTCCATTGGCTAGATCTGAGTAGATATTCAATGTTTACTGCATGTATTGTCCTTGGTTGGTGCAGTAGTTTGAACAGACCCCCTGGGTCCGGATCCACCTGTCATGATGTTCTTCTTGTAGGTTTCTAGGACCATCTGGGTCCTTCTATTTTCCCATTCTCTCATATTTCTCTCACCTAGGGTCCCATAAGATGTCCTCCCATCTATTCCAATCTCCAGGTAAGTGAAGAATTTCATGGGACATCCCTTTTAAATTAAGCAATTTTGAACTAAAAATTTAAAGAATTTTCTCAATAGTAAAAGTGTTCTGATAAAAGGCAAAGAATTCCCTCTAGAGAAAATGGACTTTTGAAAGAATCCAAACACAGTTCTTGTTAGAGCCACTTTCTCTGAATGTGCATAATACTCCAGCCAGGAGACATTTATCCTCTGAGTCCCTCCAAAGTCCTGAAAATTATCCTTACTGTGGACTTATGCAAATCTGGATGTATCTGTTGCATCCATTTCAGTCTGATAATCAAGTTGACTTGAATGAGCAACAACATTCAGCCTGTTTGGGGCTTTAGCAAATATGATTACTTGAGTTTAAATGGGTAGCTTGCCTTCTGAGGATGGCAAAGCTGGCCATTAGCATTGTTCTGTTCATGTACTGGCTCAAGGTTCTCCAGCATCTGTTTCTTTTCTGCTGTAAGGACATTACTGTGAATCCCTTGACCTCAGGCTGTTAGAATCATGTTATAGCTCAGAGTCAGAAGAACAGGGGAAAGAGAAGGTGACCCAAGTGTGCAAAGTTCACAAGAATCCCTGTAAGTCACAAGAGACAGAATCGAATCTCAGGACTACTCACATATGTAAACATATCTATATCTATATCTTTATCTATATTAATATATACTATATATATATATATATCTTGCTGTCATATATATATTTACATATATATATAATGAATGTGAGAGCAACAAGCTCTCAAAATATCTTCTGTAACTCATATGATTTTTTTTTTAGCATAGTAAGACACAAGTAGCAGTTCAGAAATCTGTTGTTTCTTTTAATTATACAAATAATTTCCTTGTAATGCTGCAGTTTTATAGGTGTGTGAGTGGGGTGTTCATACATATGTATTTGCACTTGTATATGCCAACAAGTTTCTTTAGACAAGAGTCCCTCCCTGGCCTGAAGCTCTCCAATTTAGAGAGCCTGACTGTCTGTGAAGCCCCAAGGAGCCTCTAACTCTACCTCCCTAGCATGGTTACATATGCCCATACTACTGTGTCCAGTTTTTTGTTTGTTTGCTTGCTTGCTAGTTGTTTTTTGTTTTCACTTTTGGTTTTTAAGTGTAGTTTCTGTGGAACAAACTCAGGTTCCAGGTCCTCATACTTGCCAACTGATCCCTCTTCCCAACCCTAGAGTTTTAACATTATTGAAACAATTCTGAATTTGAAAAGAAATGACCATCAATGCTCACCCATAATAATTATATTTGGTAATGAAAAGCAGTTGGTATCAATGTGTTAATGTAGTTTTAAACCATGGAACATGTTAACTTGCAAGTTTCTTTAAAACTTTCAATCACCCATGTTGTTCAGGGCACCATGAAGTGGATCTGAGTTCAGAGGTGGTGCCCGTACTTCAGATACTCAGAGAGCAACTCTCAGACCAGCTTTGTTAATTTCCCCCATTAGTATTGGTTCGATCTTTGGTCTTAAACGTGTGCAATGGATTGTGGGGATAGCTCCGGTAGTCCAGTTTTTACTAAGCAGACTATTTGAGTTCAATCCCTAAAATGAAGGTTTAAAAAGCAGGTGTGACGTATGATTGTAATTCTAACACCTGGAAGGTGGAGGCAGGAGGAATTCTGGTATTCTCTGGCTAATCAGCCAAACACAATTAAAGAATCTGGGCCAGTGAGCTACTCTGTTTTCAACCTAAACCAATACAAGGTGGATTCCAGCTGAGGAGTAATAACAGAAGTTGACTACTAGCCTCCATACATGCATGCCATGCATACATATATACATACATATAGATATATACATATATACATGTACATGTGGCATACTCATGCATACTTACACAGACAGCCCCCACCCCATACATACAAAATAAAAGAATATGTAAAAGAAATAAGTGCCCAAAAATGTCACCTCACAATGTTCTAATGACCTGGTCACTATGATAAAAGTAAAACTCAAAATATCTTGTAGAGTGACTGTTCTCTGCACACTTCTAAAATGGATTATGAGATAAAGTACCAGGTGATGTTCATTCCGACTTTGCGTGTGATTGTGAAGAAAGGAATTAAACTAGCACACACTGCTGTTCTGTAATGTCTGATTCGGGGCTCTTGTGTTAATTTCTTTTTGTTGCTGTACTAAAATACCAGGGGCAAGGAAACTTACAGGAAAAAAAAAAAACAGTTTATTTTGGCTGATGGTTCTAGAGAGAAGAGAGTTCATCATGGCAGAGGTACCAACAAGAAGCTAAGAACTCATGGCTTGACCTGCAGGGATAAAGCAGGAAAAGAAACTGGAAATGGTATAAAACTTTTAATTATGAAGTCCACCTCTCTTCGCCAAGAAGACTGCACTACCTAAACCTACCCAAGCAGAGTGACTTCTTTTATGAATTTTGACCACGTGTGAATTTCTGCTGCAGTTTCCATCTATCTGTTGCAAAAAGAAGTTTTCTTAATGAGGAGTGATAACTATGTTACCTGTGGATATAAGGATATGTTTTTAGAATACAATTAGAAACTATACTGGCTTAGGAAAATGGCAGTAGTAAGTTCTTCTATAGGACGTATGACCTCTCCAGCCATGGCTAGTTGATGGGTTTACAATAACAGACTTGACTTCCATCCTATTTAGAAAGCTGCATTTCTAGCTGGATAGTTCTTATGTAACACCAAAATAAAAGTATGGTTATTGCCCCGTGGGGGATATCTTACTGGGATAGTCACTGGAGACCATAGCCTTTGCAGTTGGGTAAGACTATAGATTGATTTCCTTTCCTCCTTACAAGCTTGTATAGCATCATCTGATACTGTGAGAGTCAAGATTCATGGAGACCGTGGCCAGCTCAGTTCCTTCAAGTCCTGTTCCTGTAGTGTTCAATATTTTCAGAAGTAGGAATTACCTTCAAGGCTTGGACAGCAACCAAGTTCAATAACAATGACCCATGTTGTTTGGGGAGGTTCTTGTTCCCCCCCCCCTCCCCCGACAATAACTTGAAGGGATTTTTAAATACCTCACATTAGAGATTTTGTTAGTCTATGGCTCTTGCAGGGAGCATTATTATCTATATGTTATAACTTCATTTTAATTGCTCATGCACACACAGATAGATATGTTAAGTAATATATAAGTTAATGTTTCACTACTACTGTCTCAAACATCTTCAGTGTTGTTTCCTTCCTCATTTCCTCTGTAATGTCCTCTTTCTTCCTCCTAGTTAAAAACCACTTCTCCAATTGGCCTCTTTATAACACTTGTCCCCCCTCCAGACCTCCCCATCATCTTCTTACTTTCTTGATTTCTGTAGTTACTCCAGTTTATATTTACATTTAAAGATTTAGATCTGAGTCACTGTTAAGAAAGAACATACAGTGTTTGCCTTTCTCTGTCTGGATAATTCATTGAGTTAATATTTTATAGTCTTTCCATTTTCATGTGAATGTCATGATTTCATTTCTCTTTTCATCTGGATAAAATACCAAGGTGTGTCTGTACTGGCATTTAATCATGCATTCCTCAGTTGATGTTCATTCAGGATGTTTTTCATCTCATTACTATTGTGAAATACTAGTTTTTAACAAGACTATCATATAAAAATATAAAAGACATCATTCTGGAAAATACACAAATTACATATCAATAAGATTGTATGATTGAGAATTTATGTACTATGACTCATACAGCACAAGTATTTATTATATATGTACTTTTGTTATGAGATTTATTACTTATACTGTTAATTTTGCTATTACTAAACTGCTATAACTAAAGCTCATCTGGGTTTGCTGGGTCAGTGTAGTTATTTGGGATAGATGCTGACAAGAATGGAGATTTTTGTTTTATCACTGGTTGCTATCTAACGTTCAATTTTCTAAGTGAGAAATAGTCAGGAAATTAATTATTTCTCTGCTGTCTTTGAATTTCCCATTCAGAAGACACACTATCTCTTTTATTATCACACCTCAGTTTCCACATTTACCAGTATGTGATGTCTAAGACAAGATCAGTCAGAGATAATAATGAGTGAATATATGTTACAGATTTGTTTGTTTCATATCCACATAAAGGAAAGTTTCTGTCTATTCATTGAACATAAAATTGAAAAATATATATTGGAAATACACTTAAACTTGTGCCAATTTGCATCTGATAGCTCCAGTAACCATCAAACTTAATTTTACCATAAGAAACCCAAAGCTAATGTTAAAGAATAAGATTGGTATATTATTTGGGTACATGAGAACACATAAATAGTGGTGTTTGACCACACAAGATTTAATATTCCAATTTCCATTAACCTTTTTAAAATTAAAAACGAATGCAATCCAATGCATTAATAGAAACAGTAATTAAAAGCATCTCCACTGTCGATGATGTTATCTGTCCTACTGCTATCTCTGCACAAGGAGTGGACACTGAGAAGCTGCTTAGAGACATCAAACGTTGACTGAGAAAACTTCAGCCGACCTTTCTCTAGCCTTTTAGGCAAGGCCCGAGGTAAAACTGCTTCTTTTGTTGTTGGTGCTCACTTCAGAATCTTTGATCTGGACTTGCAGCCTGAATCTGTACTAACAACTGACTCCTGGCTTTCTTAGCTTGTCAGTAGAATAGGCCACAGTTTACATGTTTTATTCAGGCTTATGTCAATGTGTGTGCTTTGGGAGAATGGGTTGCTTTGCACCACCCTTTTCTCAAATATTTCTCTATGTGTCACTTTGTAGAAATATATCATTGTTTTTTCTTTGCCATATAGAGTTGTCATTTAAAAATCAAATAAAGGAGGCCAGGCGTGGTAGAGCATGCCTTTAATCCCAGCACTCAGGAAGAAGAGGCAGGTGGATCACTATGAGTCCAAGGCCAACCTGGTCTACAAAGTGAGTCAAGGACAGCCAAGCCTACACAGAGAAACCCTGTCTCAAAACCACAAAAACAAAATCAAAAACAAAAACAAATCATATTAAGGGTAGACAGTTATCTCAGGAACTACATGTGCTTGCTGCCAAGCCTTAAAATCTGAGTTTAATCCCTGGGACGCACATGGTAGAAAGAATAAACTACTGTAAATTTTCCTTAGATCTCCACACCCATACAGTATCATCATGCTTTTATACAAACGCATGCACACATACAAAAACAAATATAATACTTTAAAAGGTCATGGACTTGAAAACTCTAAGCTACAGTTATTACTCAGGGTCATTTTATTTTACTTTTCAAATATAAGATGCTGGACTCTGGCCTGAGGATGTAGTGTGCACTCCAACACTTGTCTGATTTGTCCAAAGCTCTAGGCTCATCACACACACACACACACACACACACACACACACACACACACACACACACACAGACACACACGTATGTTTAACTCAAAGAAAATGACCAAAGGAGTAACTTTCAAAAAAGTTCATGAAAAGAGAATAAAGTGTCTGAGTCTTAGGCATAGCTTCTCTCAGAGAAGGTAAATGAATGCGATGGTTTTTGCTGTTACCCGGATAGCGTACATCCTACATCCAATCCCTGGGAAACACATGGTAGAAAGAGAGAGGCACCCTCACAACGATGATACCGTATGGCTGTGTAGATGCGAAGATCAGAGGAAAACTTGTAGGAGTTGGTTCTCTTTTCTTCACTACTTTACCTGAAGAATGTCGCCATTACTTTTGGTTGTTGTTTTTTATGTGGGGGGGGGGCATTCATGACTACTTGACTTCTGGACTATTATAAGACTTCTTGACTACTAGAATCTGACTTCTGTATTGCCATGTAATGGCTCAAATTGGAATAGTCCCAGACACACATCTGTTTGAATGCTTGGTTTCTAGTCGTTGGAACTGTTTGGGAAGGATTAGGTGGTATAGCCTTGTTGGAGGAGGTATGACACTTTGACAATTCACAAGCCCACACCATCGACAGCTAGCATTCTCAGCCTTCTAATTATGAATCAAGATGGAAGCTGTCAGCTACTGCTTAAACACCATGCTTGCCTGCCTGCTCTCATGCTTCCTGCCCTGAAACTCTAACCCTCTGGAAAACATAAGCCTCCAATATCATTTCTATAAGTTTCCTTGGTCATGGTGTCTCTTCACAGCAATATAAAAGTAACTAAGACAGGGAATGCATGATATTTTTATTGACTATTAAAATTTGACTTCTAGTTTTCCTCATCCTTAGCAGTGAACCCTGTAAGACCTGGGTTTATGGACTATAATTTTAGTTACTCAAGAGAATTTAACCTACTTTCTGTCATCCAAAATCCAGGATATGACATGATGAAATGAATTAAAGCTAGAAGATTCTGTCTTCCGCAAATCTGTCACTCATAGCCAAAAGCTCAGCATCTGGGTGTACTAATTTGTAACAGATAAAGGACAAAAAGTCATCATTACAAATGAATAATGGGGGATCAGTTAGAATTTCACATTTGTTTCAATAATCTGTATTTTTACAACTTGTGTTATTGGCATGAACTACAATCTCCTTCAAGGTTCCTATCATCTACACTTTCCTACCTCTCACTTTGCTTTAACTAGAACCTGTGCCTCAAGCTTTCAAGTTTATGATGACACTATAGAGCATTTTATTACTCTTCTGGTAACAGCGCTTTTAGTCTCAAACTAGTTTATTTTTCTAAATCTTCCAGGATATACTCCCTATAGTCTGGATTCAGCACACAGCCTCTTTTTTGGCGGCGGGGGGTGGGGGGGATATGGTAACTTTATTAGGCAATTTTAAAGCTACAAGTTTATTCAAAGTTCTAAATATGGTGGTACCTTCAGATTAGGTACATGCCACATTATATAATCAGATATCACGTGTTTCCTTTTTTCTTTTTCTTTTTTTAATCTTTTATTATTTTATTAATATTACATCTCAATGGTTATCTCATCCCTTGTATCCTCCCATTCCTCCCTCCCTCCCATTTTCCCCTTACTCCCCTCCCCTATGGCTGTGACTGAGGGGGACTTCCTCCACCTTTATATGCTCATAGGGTACCAAGTCTCCTCTTGGTGGCACTCAGAGGAAGGATAGCAGTCTACTAAGAAGAGATTTGACACACAGCCTCTTTATTCTCGTATTCTTTGCTATGGGCTATAACGCCAGTCTGTGTTTATTTATTTTATGTATCCATTTAAGGCAGAGCCTTACAGTGGCTCAAGCTGGCCTTGACCTAGGCAAAAATGACCATGACCTTCTGATATTTCTGCTTCTACTTCCAATGTATTCCATGCTGGGGAGCAAACCTGAAGCCTGTGTACAGTACATAAGCACCCTGCCAACTGAGACACAGTGACAAACCCCAGGACTCTTTGTTTAGTATAGGAACATACTGTTCCCCTGTAATATACATGAAGTCAAATCAAGACCAATAGTAGAAAATTCACTTTGCTTGCCTGTACCTGTGCATGTGGGATCTCAATAAAAGCATGCAGGTAACACTTTTGGGGGAGTCCCTAAGGGAAACTGGAATGTGCTCACACACAGTTTGAAAAAAAAATACTAGAACTTGGTGTCACTTAGCTGAAGAGGTAGTTACTATTAGGACCACGACAGACATTTTTGTTGACCACGAAGTCCTCACCTGTCTGTGTCTGTTTTAATCAGTAAAGAAACAGCGTGGGCCTTCTTCTCATCTCTGTCTCATTCCTCATTGTCTGGAGAAAGAAAGAATTCAGGTTGTCCCTACCTGTCACATGTCCTGCTATATAAAAAGCTCCTTACAGTTTTTACACATTTGTGTCACCTCTGATTCCAGACCACTGTTGATGCACAGGGAGGAATGCCACTGTGATTTTAAGACAGGTCCCTATCTCTACCTAAATCTCATAATGTCAGACTCCCAACGCTCTGCCTTTCACCTTTTACCTAAATAAACAAGGCTTTGTGGAAGCCTGTTCAAGTGAGGATGTATTCAAGAGGCCTCCAGGAGCACAGAGACAAGTCTGAATCTCAATTACTGTTGTAAGGGTAACCTTAGAGACAGACCCCCTGTAAATATGTATCAACTGAATAAAGACAAAATAAATAAAGGAATGACTAAAACGGTGTTTGGTAGCTCCTAGGTTGTATTTTTGTTGTCTGTCTCTCTACTGCATTCATTGCTTTGGATTTTTGGGTTTTAAGCTAGAGGCTAGACAGCAGTGAGCGTTTGAATTGTAAAAAAATAAATGTAGAAATAGAACATTGACAAATCTACTTTTCTAAGGAATAATGGCTCTGACTATAATCGTTCATCAGCAGCAGCATAACTGCAATAAAATTCTCCAACTTAAGCCAAATATGTGTCTTCTTTTTTTCCTCTGGTCTAAGTATCAACAGCTAAATGATTTTAGAGAAAATCTCTCAGCAAAGCCTTGCTTATGTGCAGTAGAGAGGAAAGGAATGCGCCTTCCAAGTCACTCATGCTGAACCTGCTGGTCAAGGAGGGAATCTGTTTGGAGGTGAAAGGGGAAGAAGAGTTTGGTAAGGTTCATCAAGGAAAGAAAACTTGGAGAAAGCTAATGGTTGCCATCCAAATATAATTGGTGCTAACAGAGCCAGAGAGCATATTAGCCTTCCCTGTAGACTCATCCGCCGTAGGTCTGACCATATGGAAGCTCCCATTCATACCGAGTGAATGTAAATAAAGGTTTTAAATTCCAGAGTTATCAAAGCCATTTATGTTTCTGGCTCAGCAAGCTTTTCAGTTCTTCCCTACATAGAGTTAACATAAAAGAGAATCCCACCGTTTCCACTACATTTGGGAGAGAAAAATTACATTATTCCCTAATCCTTATTTTTTTTTTCTAAAAGGTTTTTAAAAGAGAAAACACATTTCCTAGGCTTTACAATCACTCCCTCCTGACTGTAATAGTGAAAAATTGCCAACTGGAAACTATCGTAGGAAGAGGAACACAGTGCCACACATACCTGCTCTGTGTGTTACTGGTGGTCCAGAGAAAACAAACTGTCCCTGTGAGTTTGCCTGACCCAGAATTCCAGGGACAGTTTGTGATCATTTTTCCCTGAGAGGCGTGGACATAAGGTGGAAGACTCAGATATTTGAGAAACGAACAGCTAACTGGTTAAAGTGTGAAGGACTGCTGTGGGTTACTGCTTAGATGCATCTTTAATTTCAGTTTCAAATGGAGACCAAGTTCATACTTGCAGTCACTCAGAGCCAGCTTGCAAAGAAATGTCTTCGTGCTGTGTATGTTATTTCCACCAGGTAGGCAAATTTATGGGAGTCTGTAGTTGTAGTTAAGTTGCTTAAGAAAAATCACACCTATTATTCCTAGGAGAAGAACTTAGCAAGATTTCAAATCCAAAAGTACAAATTGGAAAGGGAACAGAAAATCAACAGAGCTAAGCTTTAGATGCTTAAATTTTTAAATTTATGTTTTATATTGTTTATGTATTTATGTATTCATGTATTTATGTGTGTATGTGTGGCTACACACCTACCATAACACATGTATGGAGATGAGACAACAACTTGAAGTAGTTGTTTCCTTTTTTCCATCATGTGTATCCTGGGGACCCAACTCAAGCCATCAGGTTATGATGGCAAGAACCTTTACTCACTGAGCTATGTCACCGGACCTAGATGTGTGTGTGTGTGTGTGTGTGTGTGTGTGTGTGTGTGTGTGTGTGTGTGTGCTGTTTCATGTGTATGCAACGTATACGTGTATGTCAGTACCTTTGGAGGGTAAAATAGGGTGTCCTGAAGGATAAGTGACTTGTTTATTATTCCTTGTTTTTAATTAATAATTATTTTTATCAGCTACAAAACAAGCAACACACAAAACAGACTTAGGACACTGCCTTGACTACAAACTTAGCCATTTCTGATATCCCAAGATATAGACAGACCAGGACGTTTATAAGGGATTCTGCGGGAATTGGGAAACCATCATCATCCATTCCATACTGGCATTCCCAATTCATTCCATCTGTTTGCTTCATAGCCGTGCTTTGACACTCACGGCAAGGAGATATGTATACTTTATCTCAGCATACAAAAACAGAGGTGCAATGATGTTTAATAAAATCACCAAACTGATAAGAATCAGGCACATCAGAGATGTGCCAGGAGATGATGGTCTTTCTGAATGCCGTCCCTTTCTGCTCCTAGATCTTCACTGAAGAGATTAAAAGGAGAAGCAAGGGGTTTTCTTCTGTGGGACAATAACTGTTGCATATTCTTGTTCAGCTTTTCTCTCTAATCCCTGGTGAGAACGTGAAGCTAACTCATTTTGTCTGAACTAGGAGTCCCACCACTTCGCTGGCAACTTCAGGTCCTATTTAGTAATTCACTGAGGAATATAAATTTGGTGCATAGACACAAGCTATGAGTCCTATCTTAGTCAGGGTCACTATTGGCTGTGATGAAATGCCGTAACCAAAAGCAATTTGGAGAAGAAAAGGTTTGTTTTGCTCCCTTCTACATCAGAGTCCATCAATGAAGGAATTCAGGACAGAAACTCAAACAGGGCAGGAATCAGAAGGCAGGAGCTAAAGCAGAGGTCATGGAGGAGTGCTGCTTGCTGCCTTGCTCCTGATGGATTGGTCAGGCTTGCTTTCTTATAGAACCCAGGACCATCTTCCCAGCAGCAGCCCTACCCACAATGTACTGGGCCCATATTTAAAATTATATGCCAAGAAAATTATCAACATGGATATCTTGTTCTGTATGCTTATTAACATTTTGATAGATTAAAAATAATTACAAATGTTTGAAAATGTAAGATGAAAAAAAGTGTATAGGTTTCAAAAAGTTTTTAAAGCTCAATGTAATTATTATGGTTGTTCTTATAATTATCATTATTTTATCCACTTTTTACTGTTGCAGCAAACATCATGACTGAAGGCAACATTGGGAGGGCAGGATTACCATCACTCATAACGTATAATAAATCATGAAAGGAAGCTAGGAGATTAGCCATGACAACACTTTTTTTAAAAAAGTATTGAAAACTAAATTCATACCTGAATATTCTGGTATAAATTCTGAATATACATATAAGATTAATCAATGTATTTTTTATCCATAATGCATCCAACTTTTCTCATATCCTTATATAATTTATTAAAATGCATATCTTTTATGGTCATGTGGAGGCCTGCTTCTATTAGAGACTACAATAAATACATACGGCTCGATGGTTATCACTTGACTTTACTCCCCTTTTCTTTCTGCTCTTTTATTTACTTCAAGTTTACAGCCATAGTGAGAGTGTATGTAAAACTGTTAAATACACCGTATGTTATAATAGTAATTATTATAATAATGATGGTGATGATGTAGTAGTCGTCGTCGTCATTTTAAGATTATGAAGTTCACCAAAGTAGTGTGAGTGGTTCAGAACACTTTTTTTCAATTTCAGATTAAGAAACCCAAAATGTATTTCAGAATACACTATCCTTATACATGCTAAGCATGCCAAGAGAACCCAAATGCATGCATATGTTTTCAATGGACATGTATTTTTATTGTTTTATGTATATCACATTCATATATTATCAATGGCATGATTTAGCATTGGAGATTGTACTTACCTAAAAATATTATGAAACTATTCTCGAAGAAACAGGAAATTATTCTTAAATGCTGTGTTCCTTAGATACCATCTTAAAGATAAAGTGGAATTTTTCTTCAGTCTTCAAAATGTGAAAACAACAAACAACATTGGTTACTTTTATTTTTCTGGTTATGTATTTCATTTATCACTTGTTTTAAAAAGGTGAAAAATTACCTTTTCATTATAATTCCATGTGACACCTAATTTTAACATTGAGAATTAGTCTGAGTGTGGGGAAGATGGATTGATAGCTGCTCATAATTGGTTGTGTTCCCTTGCTTCCTTGGCCATTCTATTCCATGCAGACATCTACATTTCATTTTGTCGTTCTTTTATACATCAAGTTCACTCATCCATCTCCCCAAAAGATGGAAAATTACATAAATGGGTTATTGGTGTGTGTTAGCCCTAATAGACTAGAAATGAGCATTACTTTCCAAAGTATGCATTATACCTCATCAGAACAGATACTGTCTATGAGAGCCCTGACCTCATGAAGAACTCAGTTCTCTTGGACAGAGTGTTCCAAATGTGGCAGAAAAGTTCTTTCCAATGGAAAACTATAGACACTGGTAAAAATAAAGGGCATGTCTGTCTTCAGAATGTATGTTAGAGGTAAAAGTTCGTATAATCTACAGTGGTCATCTTAAAACACCTTTAACTTAAGAATAAGAACAAAATAAGGAATGGAAAGTTAGGTCAGTGGTTAAAAGACATGTCTGCTCTTCCAGAAAACCCAGGCTTGATTCCCAACCCACATAGTAGCTCCCACCTATCTATAACTCCAGTTTGGGGACTCAAACACCTTTTTATGGACTCTTTAGGCACCAGACCAGACCAAAATTAATCTGTTCAAACACAGTCTAATCCCTTGAAACAGTAGAAAAAGAAATTGAAGCATAATTTGACAGCCTATCTTTTAAACAAAACACAAAAAAGAAAGAAAAAAAAATAATCAGAATTAAGTTTAACCAAACATTTGCTTCCAATGTAGTTCATAATTTAATTTAACGAACACTCTTTATAGAAAATGAGATGATAAAACATCAAAATATTTGTCACAGAGGTCTCCAAATGTCATCATGTTATGGCCTTGGGAAGTTTTAATTACAGCAGTGTCTAGTACAGCACATAACACACTGGAGGAGGCAATGGCAAGACACGCCCAAGGAAGAAGTGAACAAGTAGCAACTCATCCCAGACAGGGCACGAGCAACATATCAAAAAGTGATTTCATCCCATTTCTGCTTGGTAAACCAATGGGTTTATTGGTGGTACTGGAGCATAAGTGAAAAGGCAGATATGGGAGCATTAGTGATTAAGGTAGCTGCGTCACCAAAAAGCTAGTGGAATCTTCAGTGAATGATCCAAAAAGATTCATTCCTGGACACCTTTGTGATCAGTTTGTATGGCGCTTCATTGAAGGGTCTCCCTTTTCAATAGCAACTGTTTACTGCTTATGTCACCATTAGCCTCACAACTTCCTGAGTCTTATATGTTTGAGCTACCAAAGTGATGCTTATTTCCTCTGCCTCATAAGCCTAAAGAGGCTCCTTTCTCCCTCCAGAAGTAGATGCTTCAATTCAGGGAAAATAATACCATAGAGGCTAAAGAATGTGGGTGGTGAGTGTATGAGCTATAGATCTATGTAAGGAGGGAATGACAGTAACTTCCAAGTGCTGTTATTGCACTTGAAATGATTTTCTTCTCTGCTGATTGGCTCACCGTGTGCGTATTTTATATAGATGCACCAGTGATTCCCTTTATCTTCCCACATCCCTCAATTCCCTCCCTTCTCACTGGATAACTAAATTGATAGGCTTTATTTTTAAAAAGTATCTTTCAAGAAGACCACTCCTGCTTCAAAGAAGTCGGCTGAGACACCCTGAGATTTTACAAGATTTTCTAACTTCTGGGAAAGTGCTGGAATAACAGTTGTGTTCCACTGCTGCATTTAAAATGAAGGCTCTGTAGGAAGAACGATGGTAGCCCCTACCTTGACTGCAATGCAGTAAAATACAGTCTGTGAGATAAAATACCACAGTATCACTTGACTGCCTAGTCTTCATTTTATGGAAAAGTAAATAACTATTTAAAATGTTCCCATTATGAGTTAAGTCTGATTGATTTCTTTTTATATCTCTGCTTTGTTGTATTTTGGGGGAATGACAATGAGACTGCTTCTCCCATATATATATATATATATATATATATATATATATATATAATCTTGTGTCAATATAACTAAGAAAAATTAAAACACCAGTGAATTACTATATTTAAATACATACATTTAGTACAATAAAATTCTGTCTTTGTGTATTTTTAGTATTTTTAGATTACTTTTTTATTTGATGATTTATTTTGCTTTTAACTATGTGCATTTCAGGTTTTGTTTGTGTATATATACATAAATGTGTGTGGGTGGAATTCCCTGGAACTAAATTTATACCTGGTTGTGAGCTGTCTCACATGAGTACTGGGAGCAGAACTTTAGAAGGAGCATTATAAACTCTTGAACATATGGCTAGCTCCTCTGGGTCATGAACTCCCCTTTAAAAATCCAGGCTATTTTCATTACTGTTCTAGCAGTGTCTTCCACCAACACCCATGCTTTTCTTTGGATTTTAGCTCTGATCAGAAAGGAGGCTGAGCCTTAACTCTCCAGTCTGACAAAGCACTTAAATGCCAATTATCAGCCTGGATCTCTCCTATCATCCCAGTGAAACCATAGCCCCTTATAAGGTTTGGAACATGTTATTGTATGCTAGTCTCTTACCACATGCATGCCCCAGGATTTTGAAAATCTGTTCCTTCAGGATTGCCAGGCAATCTATCAGAAATGTATTCCAAGTCACCACTTTCAGATTTGTGTAAGGTTGGCCAAGGATGACCATTGTGCCAGGGCAGATGGGGATACACATCAGAACAGCATTTTAGAAATCCTCCAGTAAGTTTAATTTCTATTCTGTAAAATTATTCTCAGTGTACACTCCCATCCCTCATACACACATCTCTAAATCTTAGGATACTTTGAGCATTGTATTACATGCATTTACTGTTTTCAACTATCTGTGGGCTTTCTGTCTTATGAATTGTAGACATACTGTGAGTGAAGAAGCAGAGGCTATGGAACAAATAAATACAGGATCCAGTGACTTTCTGACTCTAGTGAACTCACCGTGCCTTACCACTGTCTTTGTCTTGATTCTTCCATGAAACCATGCAATTAATTACAACTCAAATTCCTCCAACTTCCATCTATAGAATATTGGCATAATAATTCCACTTTCAGTGAAATCAGCATATTCCATCACCAAATAGAAATCTAATTACATTCTATGGCTCGAGGCTGTGAAGTTCAACTTTATATAACTTTTGACAGAACATACGTGAAGATGGTGTGAAACAGCTTCAGGCTCTTTTCCTTTAGCTAGAAATCACAAGTCTCTTAGTGCTACCAATTATTTCTCAGGGGTTATTATGCAAAGAGTAATACTATTCTAGGTTATTTATAGTGTTTATGTGATATGCCACAAATGTTTCTGAATTTTTATAACTTTACGAATCAGGGTTTACTTGTAGGTGAGGGCCTAAGACTATTTATGTATCACTTTTATAATAACCAGCAGAGAACAATGGAGAATTTTTAAAATGTATTTTCATTTCCTTTTTGTGTACATGTGTGTGCCTGTGCATGGTTATGTGTGAACATGTGTATGTGTGAGACCTGAATTTGGCATCAGGCATCTTGAGAAAGTTCCCTTATCTCACTGAGCTCACTGAACAGGACTCATTTGTTCATTACATAGGATGGCCCACTGCAGAGGTTCCCCTGGCTCTCAGCCCTGCTAGAGCTTAAATTATAAGTATACACTGCCACACCTTGTGTTTGCAGGGATGAGAAAGAACTGACTTCAGACTCCCATGTTTGTGTAGCAAGCACCTTACTGAATGAACCACTTCCCCAGCCACTGATACTTTTAATAGCACACAATGATTTCTTATTGTTTAATCATAATTAGTTTTTGTGATTATGACATACAGAATAGCTGTGGTCTACAGTAGTATGGTCTACTGTGACTTGCCTCGGTTTGTCTATGAGCAGGACTTAGAGGCTGCAGTACTTTTGCTTACACTTCTAGGGGTTTTAAAGCCCCACCCTCTTGTGTGATATTTATTCATATTCATGATTCTTAAGCACTAGTCCCTAGTGTTTGGGGTCAAAATTTAAAGGCTTCATTGAAAGCACATGTTGAGTAGCTATACACATATTAGTTAACTGTAGGTTTCAATATCTTCCCCCTGACATAATGAGGAAAATCATGTGATCTCTCTAATCATTTTTGGCTTGAAGGCACAAGACTCTTGTTCTCAGTCTCAAAACAAGAAAGGTATTTGGAACACTGTGTCCAATACAAATTGTTTTTTATTGTAATTTATCAATATTTATTTTATATATTTTAAGAAAAGAATATAAATTTCAGCTCATTGGTTTTGTAGTGTTTAACAGAATAATATAGTTTAATATGTGGAAAATGGTCTGTAGCCTTGTTCTGAAAGTGTAGCTGAAATTCAAGTCTATTCCAACATCATTATCATCATCATCATTATCACCATCATCATTATCACCATTATCACTATCATCATCATCATCATCAATTTTTGTTTGTTCTTATGGGGGAAATTTCACTACCATTAAAATATCGTTATGAAAAATGCAGAACTTAGGCATTCGATAAGATTTTAGCTAATTGGATTGAGCTACCTACTAACCATTTAATTACCTAAATGACAAACCATTTCTCTATAGTTAATGCAACACTCAAAAATTTTCATAGATTTAAGTTTCTTGGAAGAACTCTGGTTAATACTTCTGCTCTCTCAGAGAAACACTGAAGTATTAGTCCATGCATATTTGAATCTTCATACCTGCTGTTAACGAGGAACAGTGAAGGTGGAAAATGAAAGAATAGGAGAGATAAAAGGTAACTAAAACTATTATGTATAATAATATTTAATTTAAGAAATGAACAGATGATAGGCAGTTTGTGCTACTTTCTTCCTGTCACTCACTAATTCCTCTTCACAAAAGCCCAATCATTTGTGTAGGTGAGTGCTGACATACATACTGATATTCTAAAGGAGCATGTACTGCCATTCCTTAAGTCTTATTCTGTGCTCTAAATAATTACCTTGCTCAAATTTTTAAAAAGTGAACTACACAGAAATACCTTGGGCTTCCTCTACAGATGAGGAGAAATCCCTCTGGGAAGGACAATAAGTCTAGGGGAAGTCTTTATTTTACAATTAGCAAGATAAGTGACTGCAATGTAATTGACAGCTCCCTGGGCACTGACAGAAGGAGCTACATCTCCAGTTAATGTGTTGAAACAAAGCTCTGGGGCTGTGAAGTCTTTAAAAAGAAGATCAATGAAAAGAGGGGCAACCATTTAAATGCTTTGCTGGGCAAAAGACACTGAACTGCAGAAGAACAGCAAGAAGCCCCAGCGCTAGAACAAGAACCTCCCCGGCACTGTGGGTATAACCACAGCCTTTGCCGTTCACAATCTGTGTGTTCCTGTACTTCATCTATCCTACACGCTGAACACTCAACTCCTGTGACCAAAATCGAAGAGCCAGCTAAAGGAAAAATTAGCAAAGGAAGAAAGAAAAGTGATCAGGGAAAACAAGACTAGCTGCAGATTCTGAGATTTTAAATTAGACTTTATCTCTTAACTGTCGATTGCAAATAGGAGAGTAGATAGGGGGGTGGCTGTGTAGAAAGAATGCAGAGAGAAAGAAAGAGAATGAGAGGGAGGCAGACAGGCGAGAGACAGAGAGAGAAGCAAATATTTGATTAATTTTATTTTATGCATCTTACAAGGTTTGGGTTTTCCATTTTACAAGCTTTGTATAGCATAAAACTCTAGGCTCATTCCAGAATTTTTGTTTTCCTTTTGAAGAGGTTTTCCAGTGCTGTTTTGATTCACACTAATTGGATTATCATTACTGAATTAAACAGTTTATATATATGATTCAGAGCTATTTTTTTTCTCCTACGGAGTTTGCATAAATGAATGTCCAAATATTCCCCAAGATGTTAACAGCAGACCAATCTAAATGGGGTAATTGAAGTCTGAGTTTCCTCATTTTTGCTTACTTACATCTTTAATCTTTTAATCAACGACTGTTGTTTTATAATCAAATAAATATTTGAACAATAAAGATGGAGCACTTAGTTAATATCCATTTGTCTCCATATTTGTTTAGCAATCATGTTGCATCAAATACTGAGCTAGGTATTATGAATAGATACACAGAGGCACATTTCTTGTTTAACTGAAGCCTAGTGGATGCAAGTAGAATATCATGAGAAGATCTGGTGGTGGCTTGGAGGATAATGGCGCTTCCTGTGCAAGAAAGGTTACTTGACTTTTACTACTCAGCACCCTTGGTTATGCTTGCCTGTGTCACCAGCATTGGAAGGTGGGCAGACAGGACTATCTTGGGAGTTCTCTGCTCAGGCCACCTAGCTAAAATGGTGAACTTTCAGTTACTTGAGGGAACCTGTTTCAGGAGTGAGTAATAGAGGAAGATACTCAGCATCATTTTCTGGTACCAATATGTGCATACCTGCACATACACACACACACACACACACACACACACACACACACACACACACACACACACACACACACACACACACCATAGAAGAGAATCAAACATGCAAGCTTTGAAAAATTTAATATGAGGCTAAGAAAAGAACATCTACAGCTGAGAAGAAAAGACCAAGCAGAAAAATCATTATTATATAAAACACACATTTTAATAAACCTGGCCAATTTGATTAATTTAAATGATATATTCAATGGGGCATAGAATAATTGTTGGAAATTTTTATTTTAGAAAACTTTACAAAACATATAAACAGTTTTTAGAAGTCCCATACTATATTTCAGCAATATTATTTATAATTGTTTCTTTAAGTATCATTGGGTATCATGGATAAGCTCTCTTCAACTTCATAGCATCCTCAGTCCCTGGATACAAACATGGAGCAGCTTTTGATTCATTGAATTTGGAGCATGAGAAGAAGTTGTAGGGAAAAGATTATTTATCACTTATTTAATTGAGAATACAGAGAATAAGAACAAACAACACTGGAGGGGATACATTTTGTCAGATCATACTATTAAGGTATAAGATTTGGTAAAAAAAAAAAAACAATAAGAAAATATTACATGTGGCTTAAGATATTGAAAAGTTTATACATGCTAGAGATATTGATGTGAGTTCCAGGTGATTAGTATACTAGCTCATTATTTTGATAGGCTGAAGAATTGATACTTTTAACAACATTATTATACAAAGAAATTATTACAGTAAAAATTGAGAGGGTGGATTTTGAGTAAATATTTGAGGACCCTGAAGAAATGAAGGAGGTAACAAAACTGCTTGAGTGTGTCAGGTTGAAGGAAAGCTGACAGAGATGGCTTATACATTTCCCGAGAGAACCAGTCAACCGTGCGGCATGATGGGAAAAACTGTATAAGGACTTAAAAAAAATCACACTGAAATTGGATAATGAAAGTGACATTAGAGATACGATACAGCTTTCATATACAGAAGTTTGACAGGGCAAGATCTTAATATGAAGAGGATAAAAGATAGGAAACAGGAAAAGTTTCCCAGAAAAGAACATTATAAGGGTTCGAGGATTTTTTTTTTAATGTTTCTTACCTTTGTATCATACAGAACTGAAAACATTTAATAATATATAAACATATATTATTTTAATTATCTATGTAAACTGATATATATGAATTATATGTAGCTACACAGTGCAAACAATGTAAATAGATAAATGTAAAATTACCTTCATTCAAAGTAACTGTTATTTTATAGCAAATGTTTAATTTTAAATTATTTTTTTAAAACATCATAGGTAAAGTGTTTTCCCTTAAATAAGTATTTCCACATCATTATTTCAATCTATTGTACGGCTCTAATGTGACTATATAAGGAAGGTGACTTTGACAATTTCTTGGGGTTCTGTTATAACTTTTGCAAATGGCTCTGTTATGGAACCTTTCTAAACTTTCATGTTTACTTACTTGAATTCAGTCCCAGAAGGGAAAATTTAAAAAGAAGATGAAGTGTTAAAACTATAGAATTATAGCTATTTTTAATGGCTTTAGTGCCCATGTGGTTTCAAGAGCTCTTCCCCATTTCTATCTTATTTCTTATTTTTTGGTTAACCTCAGCATCAATTTCAAGGATTTTCCACACAAACAAAAAAAGCTTTTGATTTGTTTGATTTTCTTTATTGTCTTTTTCTTGTCAACTCCTTCAGTTTGTTTTAAATGTTATTTCCTCGTTCCTTGTAATTTGGCTTTACACTGTACTTTCTCTTCTACAGGAAGGGTATCATATTACATTTCAGATTTGTCAAGTTTTTTCTAGTATATGGATTTTCAGAGGATTTTAAAAGCATATTTTTGATTGTTCAATATATTGATTTAGCATAGGAGAGGTTTCACACATATGTGTAAAATTATTTGAAGGTGTTTAAAACACAGGGAAAATATTAAAATTCTAAGCTCTATATTGAAGGTAGATGCAGAAGCATCAGATGAAAACTGTAGATATTGTACATTTTATTTATTCTCTCCCTTTCAAATCACCAGCTAGAAGCACTAAGTATTCTACTGATGTGAAATCTTATTTAATATAATTTAAAATCCGTCTGTCCTTAAGTTTCAACATCCCTCAATTACATGACCTTAAAAATTTGTTAGAAATTCCAGAAGACTGCTACTGTGTTTAGGCTTCACCTGACCACAGTGAGGGGCATCTCCAGTGCATGTGAGATCCACTGAGATAAACCTATCCAAAAAAAAAAAAACAGACACATTACATTTATGAAGAGAAATAATCTCTTCAAAGAAATTTGTAAGTGTAAAATGACCTAAGATTAAGTGAGACTTATTACTGTCTCATTTATCAATGTTAATATTTGACTAAATAATAATGATTTGTAAAATAAAATTTTAGAGGATATCATTGAATTAAGTTTTATAAATACTTGTTTTTTAACCCTTTATCACCAAGTGTACATATTTTGGAATATGAATTTTTTTAATTGTAGAACTTATTTTTTTTTTTAGTAAGAATGGGGAGCTATTAAGAGGTCTCAGTTGTGTGAAACTGTTAATTACATTGAAGCTCTGAGTGTAGCTTACCCAGGAAGATTTTACCAAAGCAATACTACGTTAAGATTCCAAGAAGAAACGATACACTAAAATTTTGGAGATTCACCTAGGCAGATGTTCCTGATAAGACATTCTTTATATGGCAGAGAGAAAAGGAGACTTTTTTTCTTGATTCATAAACGTGTTAGGAAGCTGACAAATTTGAGAAATTAACACCTTCAGTATATTCCCGAACCATAAAGTAGTAACTGAGAAGAAAAAGATGCATTCAAGCCCTTCATATTTTGGTGTCTGTTCCCATTGCTCAAATATTTATAATTATATTAAATACATATTTATTCATTTTCTCTACTTAAATATATATATATATATATATATATGTTTAGAGTGTCAGAAGGTCAATCGATTCTTCCCAACACTGAGAAGAATTTTCTTTTGTTGTAGTAAATATGAATGAAAATAGATAGTTGATAGATCTGCTTCATAGAATGCTGATAGGCAAGCCGAAACAAAAGTTTACATTTTGCCTACTCTTTCATAAGTATTGATTTCAAAATCCCATTTGAAAAATAAATTATCACATGGTCTTTTCTTTCCAGCACATATCTGCTATAATAAACAAAGTCATTTGCCATTAAAAACAGGGACAATTTGGCATTTAATTAAAACATTTCACATATTCTACAAAGAGCTTTAAATGTCTTTCTCACTTAAGTTCATATGAATGTATGATTTAAGTTTAGAACATGGGGTGAAAGTCTTGTATGTGATTAAAGAATTAAGTGGCAGGAGGTCTGAAACCCTTACGTAAGATGATCCCTCAAGTTCTTTGAACCTTTGTACTACTGATCTTCAGTAAAACGTCTTTCATGTTTTTATTTTTGATCATATATGGATGCAGTGAAATATGTTCCTATTTCCTCATTACATTGTCCCTTTAACTAATCCCATATCCCTGTCTGCAATATTATTACTCAACTTCTTGATTTTTTTTTTTTTTATGACAATCCACTAAGTCAAGGTAATGCTTCCATTCATATATGGTGGCGTGGTCATCCACCAAGCCATGTGAAAATCTACCAATACTCAAATCCTCAAGGAGGACAATTCTCCCTTCCCCAGAAGCTACCAAATGCCAATAGCCCCTTAATGAAAGCACACGGCATGGAGATCTCTCATATCTATAGGGGGATTTTGCTGGCTTGATCTTGTTAGGTTTTATAGAGGTAAGTGCAGATGCTGTGAGTTTATGATTCTGTCAGTTGTAGCGTATCTAGAGTGCAGCATTTCCCATCACTCCCTTCGTCCTTCCGTCCTTATGTTCTTCTGTCTCCTCTCAGTGACTTTTCCCTGAGACTTGATGGTATTTGGGACCTGGATAAAGAAGGGTATTGTTGTGCAATGGTCAATACTAAAAAGGCATGTGTGTGTGTACGTATATGTTCATGCTGACATCTGTGAAAAACGTGGTAGGCAACAGGTTCCGCAAAAGCAGTTTATGACGTGCTTTCAAGAATGGAAAACATCAATGAAGGCTTGGTATACAACCCCATATTATAGTGTTACTTGAGAAAGAAAACAGTTCTAAAACCTCATCTTTTTAAAATACTAATAGTAACAATAAAACTTGATTTGTATAAAATTTAGAAACTTTTAAGTTATGAGAAACATTCAAGCAGAGCTAATATGGACTCACAGAAACTGAAACAGCAAGTATGGCACCTGCTTGGGTCTATGCCTGGTCCTTTGATTACATGCTAAAGCTCTCAGTTTGTGTTTTTGTGGGATTCCCAGAAGTGGGAGCCAGTATGCATCTGACTCTTTTTCCTGCTCTTGGGACTTTTCCTCCTAGTGGGTTGCCTTGTCCAGCCTCAAAATACAGACTTTTGCCTTGTCTTCTTGTATCTTGTTTTGCCTGTTTGGCTGTCATCTCTTGGCAGCCTGCTCCTTCCTGAGGGGAAATAGAGGGGGAGTGGACGTAGAGGAGAGAGAAGGTAGAAGTCACTGGGAAAAAGTGGAAAGAGTGGAAACTGGGGTCAGGATGCATTATAAGAAAGAAGAATCTGTTTTCAATTTTTTTTAATATGGTGAAGTTTATTAAATGAGCATGAGTGTTTTTCGGTAATATCCTAAGCTCCTATACAAGCCTTTTTGTCAACATTGCAACCAGACAGCAACACTATACCAGTTTCTTGTCCTAGTTTCTTCTCATGTGCTATATGCATCATAAGCTAAAGTAGCTTGGGGAGGAAAAGTTTATTTTAGCTAACAGTTCATAGTTCACCACAAATGCATGTTCTTTTTTTTTTTTCTCTCTCTCTCCTTTTCAATTTTTTTTTAAATTTTTTTTTATTAATTTATTCTTGTTACATCTCAATGTTTATCCCATCCCTTGTATCCTCCCATTCTTCCCTCCCTCCCTCCCTCCCTCCCAAATGCATGTTCTTAAAGCAGGAACTCAAAGCAGACAGAAACCGAAGCAGAAAACATAGAGGAGTGCTAAGTACTGGCTTGCTTCATGTGACTTGTTTAGTTTCTTTTCCTTATAAGCTCAGTCCCACCTGGCCACAAGTGGCACTAGCTGAAGTGGCCTGGGTACCCCCCACATCAATCAGAAATCAATGAAATGTTCTATAGGTATTGCCTACTGACCAATTAATTTTATGGAAGAATTTTTTGCAGTAGGCATGCCCCTCTTCTCAGACAACTCTAGCTTGTATTAAACAGACAGAAAAATACCAACCCGTAAAGCACTTCATTTGATCTCACTGGTAGTCCACACCAGATGTTAGAGGATTTGATGCTACTCTTGCTTCCTTTGCTCTTCCCCAGTGTAAGTGATAAGTTGTCCATTTCCTTTTAGTCATGAATTATGTGGCTTGGGAGTAGGAGAAATGTGTTAAAATGTGACAGTGATTTTTTTCCATCTCATAGTGGAAATTTTTGGCTTTAGCCTTGGTGGAAACACTGTTACCTCTCACCTGACTTTAGAAGCATTCATAAAGAAATTTTTCTAAAAGATCAATTCAGTCATGGAAGATCGATGGAGACATACTAATGAGGCCATATTGCTGACATCACTCCCTCTTCTTGATTATATAATCATATTTTTAATTCTTTAAATTTTTATTTCTTTGCTGTTTTTGAAAAATTTTTAGAATTTTCTAAATTAATTAATTTACATGTACATTCATATTATTACACACATATAATAACAACATACAGCAAGAAGAATGATGAAACAATCAGGAATTCTATAAATGTTACATTCATAGTGTTTTGGATATTTGTATTTGGCAACTTTGAAGAAACCATCTTTTCTATCTCGGCAAGTATAAAATTCTGAATGTAAATCAATATCTATCCTATCTAAGATCTACCAACTTAAAACATCTGTCAGACCTAAAAATTCTTAACCCCTACTAAATGAAGATTAATTATAAATCTAATCTATCTGATCTTCAACCCCATGAGAGATTTGAGAAGGAAAAATTAATTTATTTTTTTAATGTGTTCACTTTACATCCTGATTGTAGCCCCCTCCCTCCTATATACCTTCTCCATCCCTCCTGTAGTCCTTAGAAAGGGGAGCACTTCTCCCCTAACCTTAGCCTATCAAGTCTCATCTGTTCTACCTGTATTCTCTTACTCTGGCCTGGTAAGGCCTCCCTGCCAGGGGGAAGTAATCAACATGGGGAGAGGGGAGCAGAAGCCATGTCAGAAGTATCTTTACTCACCATATTGTGGGACCCACAAGGAGACTTTTCTGCCTATCTACTATATCTGAGCACAGGATCTATGTCCACATCAAACATGGTCCTTGGTTTGTGCATCAGTCTCTGTATTGTAGTCTTCTTTTTCTGTTTTATGTGGCTAATATCCACTTAAGAGTGAATAAATATCATGGGTGTCTTTCTGGGTCTGGGTTACTCACTCAGAATGATCATTTCTACTTCAATCCATTTGCCTGCAAATTTCAATATTTCTTTGTTTTTAATAGCTGAATAGTATTCCATTATATAAATGTACCACAGTTTCTTTTTTTTATTAATTTATTCATATTACATCTCAATTGTTAGCACTTCCCCTGTTTCCTCCCACTCTTCCCTCCCTCCCATTTCTCCCCTTCTCCTCTCCCCTATGTCTGTGACCGAGGGAGACCTCCTCCCCCTATATATGCTCTCAGAATATCAAGTCTCTTCTTGGTAACTAGCTATCCTTCCTCTGCATGCCACCACGTCTCCCCATCTGGGGGACATGGTCAGAAAAGGGGCACCAGAGTTCGTGTGAGAGTCAGATCTCACTCTCCACTCAACGGTGGAGAGTATCATGATCGTCGGCTAGGTCTTGGAAGGGGTTCGAAGCTTACTGCCTATATTCTCCTTGGCTGGTGCCTTAATTTGAGGAGGACCCCAGGATCCAGATCTGCCTGTCATAATGTTCTTCTTGTAGGTTTCCAGGACCCTGTGGGTCCTAATATTTCCCCTTTCTTCCATGCTACTCTTGCCTAAAGTCTCAATCGGATATGCTCTCCTCTGACCCACTTTCTTGGTAAGTAAAGATTTTCATGGTATGTATCCCTTGGACTAGTGCTTTGATATAAGTGAGTATATACCATTTGTCTCTTTTTGCTTCTGGGTGAACTCACTCATTATGATAATTTCTAGATCAATCCATTTGTCCACAAATTTTGGGAATTCCTCATTTTTAATAGCTGAGTAGTATTCCATCGTGTAAATATACCACAGTTTCTTAGTCCATTCTTCTACTGAGGGACACTTAGGCTGTTTCCATGTTCTGGCTATTATGTATAGAGCAGCTATGAACATGGTTGAGCATATGTCCCTGTTATTTGGTAGGGTATTTCCTGGGTATATTCCAAGGAGGTACCACAGTTTCTTTATCCATTCTTCAGTTGAGGAATATATAGTTTGTTTTCAGATTCTGCCTATTATGAATAAAACTGCCTTGAACATAATTGAGCAAATTTCCTTGTTGTATGGTGGAGCATCTTTTGGGCATATGCCCAGGAGCGGTATGGTTGAGTCTTGAGGTGGAATTAGTCCCAATTTTCTGAGAAAGTGCCATATTGATTTCTGATTTTATAATCTTAAGATCTTCCTACTGTGAGAAAAGAAAGCACATAATATTCTATTTTGAGTTTTAAACACAATATTCAGTGATCTTTTCTATAATTATTAGTGAAATTTTTTCTCATCATCGAAAGACTATTTTAAAGAATAACAGTAATGTGAGGGAAGGAGTGATGGAGAGAGGGAATGACAGACATAGGGAGGGACTGATGGTCTCAGCAGGGAAAGGAGGAAGAAGCCACATCCTCCTAGGAGGGAGGGCCACCTTCTCTGGCCTCAGTGCTGTGATGGGTTGACAGGAGAGCCTCCCTTTTTCTGAAAAGAAGAGGAGGGGGAGATGGGGAAAGGGGTGAAGTCTGGGACCAGGAGGAGAGGAGGGAGGGAATAAATAAACTTAAAAGAAAGGATGATGGAAATAATTAGAAAAATTAGACATAAGTAAATGTAAGAAAGCACAAAGTTCAATAAAACTGGCCCATCACACCACTCTGGCTACTGTACATCTTACAACATTAACAATGGACTCTGCATACCAACAGAATAATAGGAAAGATGCTGGTAGCTGTTGATATTTTTAATCTTGATTACATTGTGCTTGTATGATTCTTTTTAAAATATAAAATAAGTAGAAATATTTTTTTCATGCAGATTTTTCTTACTAACCTTTGAAAATATTGTTCCAAATATCAAAATCTAGCATCTGAGTTTGATATATTTTTCTTATTACTGTATTTATAGTTGCTTTCTCCTACCACAAACTTTTCTCATGCACTGCATGGCCCTTATCAAATTCATAACCTTTTCATTAATCATTATTGCTACATCTATCTATCTATCTATCTCTGATCTAGTAAGTCCATCTAATGGTGTGTGTGTGTGTGTGTGTGTGTGTGTGTGTGTGTGTGTGAGTGTGTGTGTGTCTGTGTGTGTGTGTGTGTTTTCTGTGTGTATGTCTTTGTGTGTGTCTAGAATTAAGCACTAGGGTTTGGATAAACTATTAAGAGGCTTATACATGGAGAATACTGATTTTTATATCTTTTAGCAGTCATTTATTGACTATAACTCATTTAGGGCTGGAGTCTTGATTAATAACTTTATATTATGTGTAAAATAACAACTGAAGTATCTGTGACATACTTGTATAGTTCGCTTTTCTTACTGTTAGAAATATTAACATGTAAATCTTGTCTTAAGTTATATTGATGTACTCCTCCTCTGGAGTGTTGAAATAAAACAGGCCACTCATGGATGCATCTGTTTGGTAAATTTGGACACATGTTGTCAGGAAAGCAGTGAGAGTTTCCTGATGTATGGGAAACTTGGGTTCATTTCAGCTTCATTAATGGGGCACACTTAGATGCTGTTGGGTAAAACAGCTCCTGACTAACTCAATTACACAATGTATTAATGGTCACAGCACAGCTCTTTCCAGGAAGGCAAGAGAATCTGCCACTGTTGCTTCTATTCAGATAGACTAATGCACTTCCTGATAGTCTTTTATTAATTCCTAATCAATAGCTCATTTAGAATGCAGAAGGCATTATTATTAAATATTCCAGACCTTGTATTTCTATGAGACAGTTATAGCTTTTACTTGTGATAACCTTTATAATTATCCATAAATAGAAAAGCCAAACTGCCTCCAATATATCAGGTAATGTAAAAATACATACCCCAACTAGTTAAGAAGTATTTGTCTTTTCCTTTCAAAGATAAACTCCCAAACTGATTAATTTATGCTCTGTGGCTTTTGGTGGTATGGACTCATCATATTGGCTTTGCACTCAATGCTAATTTTGTGAGAGCACAGCATTATCACACTAAAAATAGGCCCTTTCCTTTAGATTCATTTTGTTACAAAGACAATTGATTCTAATGCACAAATTACTGCCAAATTTAGGAATAGAATAAATGGTGGTTTTTCAGCATTTTGAAAGAGAGACAGAATGTTAAGAAATTAATTTATCTAGGACAGTTGATAACTACAAAGGTTAATTTTTCACATGTGATTATTCTTAGAATGTTTTGTCTACATTTCTATCTATTCATTCCAGGCAAACTTACTGGGTCTCTGCTATTGAGCAGTGAAATATAAATTTCCTGATTTTCTTTAATTCAGGAACTTAGTCTTCATAAGCCAGATTTCTCTCTATGGACCATTCAAGTCAATGCTGCTTCAGGGATCTTTTGTTTATTGGAAGGCTATTACATATTTCCATATTTTTTAAACATTAAAAATAACTTTAAAATGGAAATGATTTATCCAGTCAGAGTAGGCAAGATTTATTTGCATTTGTTTGTAAAACTCTATTCTCTGAAGGCTTGAGAAGTTCCATTCAAAAGAACATTACATAAATCACATGAGTCAGTAGTACCTTAATTCACTAAATGACTCATATTCTTCTAACCTTGGCAATTGGAAGAGAATTTTCTTCTTTTACTCTTTAAAATTACAAAACTTTCTTAAATAGTTCTGAAACAATTAAAAAGATATGGAGACTGAAAACTTTTTTGTCATATTCAGAACCAGTTTTACTATTATTTCATGGCAAAGTGCACACATGCTGAGAAGTCTGCTTACCAGACTTGCCTATCACTGCTCCCTGTGGCCTGCCATCAATAGTAAGGTTTCCTTAATCGGTAAGTCTGTTTCTCCCTACTGGCATCGCTGCTCCTGTGCTTACTCATCTGCATTGCATTTTATGCCTCGTAAGTTTCCTTATAAAAGTATTTTTAGTATTAAAGGGAAGACACACTGACATTTGGCCACATTATTCCATTATATTTTTGAAATGATTTTATATTTCAGTGTTTTGTTTGTGTGTTGATTGATTGTTACACATGGGTGCACTAGTGAAGAGCAGAAGAAAGCATTAGATTCCCAGGAGCTGGAGTTAGTTGCAAGAAGTTGTGAGCCATCTCCCATCTTTGCTGGGAACTAACTTTAGGTCCCCTGCATGACCAGTACAAGTTTATAACCCCTGTGCCATATTTACAGTCCTTTTGATGCAGTGTTTAAGAAAGCAGAGTGGGACTGGAGAGATAGACCAGCAGGCAGAAGCATTTGTGCTTCTTTTGGGGGCCCGGATTTGATCTGCAGAAGCTGCATGACTGCTCACAACTTCTGTAACTCCAGTTCCAGGACCCACTCTGGTCTCAGGTCAACACTTGGTACACATGCAGGTAACCAAAACATAAGTAAGCTAAAATTTAAATATATAAAAATATTAAATATCTAAAAAGAAGCAAAACAGAAAACAGAGCGTGCCTCAGAGTCTCTTGCTGGAATTCTCTGTCCAGGGAAGTCTTTCTTTGTTAAAATTGGGTTCCAAATCATACACCATCAGGACATGATTTCATTTCTCAGAAGACCATGAGTATTAAGTGTGTGATAAATGAAATGTGTCTTTATTGTCAGGTTTATCCCCTTTCATACTTTTTTTTTTTAATTTTTAAAATTAATTTATTCTTGTTACATCTCAATGGTTATTCCATCCCTTGTATCCTCCCATTCTTCCCTCCCTCCCATTTTCCCCTTATTCCCCTCCCCTATGACTGTTCCAGAGGGGGATTACCTCCCCCTGTATATGCTCATAGGGTATCAAGTCTCTTCTTGGTAACCTGCTGTCCTTCCTCTGAGTGCCACCAGGTCTCCCCCTCCAGGGAACATGGTCAAATGTGAGGCACCAGAGTACGTGAGAAAGTCATATCCCGCTCTCCACTCAACTGTGGAGAATGTTCTGCTCATTGGCTAGATCTGGGTAGGGGTTTAAAGTTTACCGCCTGTATTGTCCTTGGCTGGTGCCTTAGTTTGAGCAGGACCCCTGGGCCCAAATCTGCCTATCATAAAGTTCTACTTGTAGGTTTCTAGGGCCCTCTGGATCCTTCTTTTTTGCTATTCTCTCATGCTTCTCTCATCTAGAGTCCCAATAGCATGTCCTCCCCTCTGTCCCAGTTTCCTGGGAAGTGAAGGCTTTCGTGGGACATGCTCCTTGGGCTAGTACGCAGATATAAGTGAGTATATACCATTTGAGTCTTTCTGCTTCTGGGTTAACTCACTCATTATGATCATTTCTAGCTCAATCCATTTATCCACAAATTTCAGGAATTCCTTGTTTTTAATAGCTGAGTAGTATTCCATAGTGTATATGTACCACAGTTTCTTTACCCTCATTGCTGGTGGGAATGCAAACTAGTACAGCCACTTTGGAAATCTATCTGGTGCTATCTCAGAAAAATGGGAATAGGGCTTCCTCAAGACCCAGCTATTCCACTCATTGGAATATACCCAGAAGATGCTCCAGCATACAACAAGAAAATTTGCTCAACCATGTTCATAGCAGCCTTATTCATAATAGCCAGAACATGGAAACAGCCTAACTGTCCCTCAGTAGAATAATGGATAAAGAAACTGTGGTACATATACCCTTTCATTCTTTTTAAATATAGCTTTCATTTTTTCCTTATATATTGTTTTTCTCATAAATATTAACTTTGATGTGCTGGCACTTAGTCTATGATCTTGAAAAACATATATATTATTTCTAAGGAAAATGTACAGAATTTTCACCATGTGTATGCACAATTCTGTGTGTATACACATGACTGTAAAGGGCAGAGGTCAATATTAGGTTATCACTCTGGAGACATCCACCTTATTTTATGAGACAGCATCTCTCACTTTGGACCTGAGACTCTTTGAGTAGGGATATGCTTGTCTGCACCTCCTGAGAAACAGGGTTATGAGTGTGACCACATCCAATCATCTCTTTTGGTTCAGGGTATCAAACTCAGGGCTTTGTGCTTGTGTGTGTGTGTAGTAACAGTGTTAATAACTGAGTAATCTCCCAATACCTGCTTTTCTACATTTGCATTATATAATCACAAAAAGAACTTATATGCTCAGATAAATATCAATATGCTTAAAATAGCTTGAGGTATTTTAAATATCCTGAAGTGTCATAATTCAGCAAATTGTCACAATGAGTGAAAAAAAAACCGCAACTTACAAGAAGCCAACCAAGCCGGGCGTGGTGGTGCACACCTTTAATCTCAGCACTCCAGAGGCAGAGGTAGGCGGATCACTGTGAGTTCGAGGCCAGCCTGGTCTACAAAGAGAGTCCAGGACAGCCAAGGCTACACAGAGAAACCCTGTCTTGAAAAACAAAAAACAACAAACAACAAACAAAACAAAACAAAAAAGCCAACCAAAACACAGTAACTGGCCACAGGAGAAAATCCTGATATCTTCATATTCCACTCTAACATGGGTGAGGATTGCCATTTTTCTGCTAAGATTTTTGACAAGTATTCTAAGCCACACTCTATGCTCAAATGAATCTTATTCTCCAACTTGGCTACGACAGCCACCTCCTCTATAAACCATTCTGAAGGTCATTAATGCAGAAGGAATTGATTCCATTCTCTTTCTTAGTAGAGTTGATGTTTTCTTGGCTTGTGTTAAATTGTACACAGAACTGAATCTAGTCTACTACATGTTCCATGAGAGAAAGAATTCTGGCTCCGTCATGCTTGGATCCTCACTGTGGAATACACAGCTGACATTAAGCCTTTATTCATTTTTAAAATATATTTTTGGTAACTTTCACCTAGATTCAATATAGAACAGGTCTTACCATGTAGTTTGGGAGGAAGTGCCCCTTGGTCATAGAGCAGGGGAGGGGAATAGGGTGAAAGAGGGAGGGAGGGAGGAATGGGAGGAGCAAGTGTTGGAATACCAATTGAGATGTAATCTGAATAAATTAATAAAATAAAATAAAACACAAGGTTTTTAACAAATAAAGGTGTCCAAGCAAGGAGAATTGAATGCTAATGTAGTTTGCTAACTAAAATACAATTTTTATTTTTCCCCTCAAATCACTTCATTTTTCTTGACTTGCAAGAAGCAGTTAAATTTGAATATAAACATAAACTATGCAATGGGAAGATTATATCCATCAATCATGAGAAACAAAGTAGGCTTTTGTAAATATGTAGTCATCACATACTTCAAATCTCATACACACAATTTAATCAACATCAATAGAATATTTTAAATAAAATCCATCAAATATCATGAATACTTTTCAGTATAATGTATGGAAATCTAGTGATGATTAATTGTATTATTATAAATTTCAAATCTCATTATTGAGAACTGCTGATTTTACTTATGGTTCAATATTTAAATATACTGAGATTAAAATTATTCAATGAGCCCTTTTAACTTGTGGCAATTCATTATAACTTCCTCCAAATGCTATTGTAATGTTATTAATCATAATGAATTCCTTTGAAATCCAGTAGAGCAGCAATATATTATTACATATACATTTCTACTCTAAATTAGCTCCAGTGACTTAACCAACTAAGAACTATTATTAAGTTACCATATAACACCTGCAAAATCATAATCAGACCCAGTAATTGATTAAAAATGAAGTCACTCTGACCAGCTCTAGTGGAAATGGAAATCAGATAAATGGAAAATATGAGACTCTATAAAATAAAGTGTCACTAAATAGTATAAGATTATTAAATTTACTTTATAAATAGGTCCAATAGACTTCAATGAGGAAAGATTAAAATGCAAAGACATTAGTCTTCACATGACAAAACTCAAGTGGATTCAGTTACGCAGGCTACCCACATCGTCAGTCTAATTAAGTGGCAAATACGATTTATGGAGACAATAAGACCATGACCCTAGTACGGATTTGTCATCATCTCTCAATATAAAGCCCTTGTCTTGCAATAGCAACAACACTGATCCAAGAAGAAACAAATGCAAAAGGACAAACAACATATTTATGTTCTTCAAGTGAAAATATTTTCCATTTTGTCATGTGAGATGTTGGCTTTTCCACGTGTCTTGAAAGTATTTCAAGTAATAGTATTTGGGTATCTCATCTATATGTTCAGTGAAAATGTCCTTCTTTAGACTTTAAGGCATGAAGTTTAGCCAGATCTTTAGTCTAAAGTCTAATGATTAAGAATTTGAGGGGAAAAAGAAGAAAAAAAAAAAAAAAAAACAGTAAAAAATTGTGAAAGCCCAGAACAAAGCATGTAATAAAAATAGTTCAGGCAAATGTAAAGAAAAAAAAAAGGCTATCGTAGTTGAGAAACTTCTAATTTCTTTTGATGTGAACAGCCATCTTGTATTTTGACCTTTTGGTCTCAGTTAAGAATATAGTGTGAGTGTGATGATTATTTCAAACCTAAGAATAATAGTAATAAAACTTTCAAAGTCAAAAGAGTGACATTGTGGTCAGCAGTCTAGCACATAAGCACACCGCTTTCTGGATGACTCTCTATAATCATTTATCAAAAGTAGAATTTTGTTGGTATGGGTGCCTGTGCTTGTATGTGAGCAATGTGGACTGTGCTACTAGGAAAACTGGCTTGGCGCTAAGAAGGTAAGGTAGAGACCTGTCTAAACCCCCAAAATCTCAATCTTGAGACTGGCACAAGTAAGGATTGCTTCCCCCTGTTCTCTGCCTGCATGCCCCAGTGCATCACCATCTCCTTTATTAGGGTAGTCATACAGCCTAGCACCTGGAATTGCTCTCTACACAAATGAAGCATTCCCAGCCTCTCTGCCTCAGACAATGACGTTCACTCACTGGAAAGTCCCTACCCACTTTGCCAAAATGTGTATGGCCCTATTCCTCCCAAGAAAGAGAGCTGTATCTCTGGGAGAGCTGAGTCCTTAAAAGGGCTGTAACACTAAAGGGGCTGATCAGGGAAGGCCTTTTCCCTCTGAGAACTCACCTCTTCACTGGGATGGTGAAGACCCTACCCATCTGGCTAGACTTCATGCCTTAAAGTCCTGAATCTCTATGCATAGGTGCCTAGATGCCCTGAAGGGAAGAAGCAGACCCTGGGCTCAGAAAAGATGTGTATGCAGATGTGTGCAAAATATCTACCCTTCTCTATTGTGTATGTTTGTAACATGAAATTGTATGCCACTGTATCTATAAGCTGATTCTGTGTGTGTGTGTGTGTGTGTGTGTGTGTGTGTGCGTGTGTGTGTGTGTGCGTGTGTGTGTATTAAACAATAAGAAAGACTCAACTATTTCATATGATACTGGCTATTGGTAAATTTGAGCTTCACAAAACCGTTCCTCATTTCTTCTTTTCTGCATCATCTTTATCCTGACTCCTCTGGAGAATATTTGGCTCCATTTCCATGCTCATGTACTTTACTGGCATTATTATGCTAGGCAAGTGACACCGTCTATCTAATTTAGTTCTTAACGCTCTCATCTCTATAATGGAAAAAGAATATGTAACCAGCAGCTTAAATGAGAGAAGCAATATAACATCTCACAGTTTAGCCTTGGGATCTTTGAGTACATTCAAATAAATATTAGTTCTACTTCTGATGCTGTGTATTATTGTCAGCTTATCACTTCAGCACTCTTCCTGTTGATTTCCAGTTGACAAGCGCACTTAGCATTTTAATAGTTTCATTTTTTCCTACTTCCTCGAAATTCTGTGAACAGAAATGGAGTTTAAAATCTCTCTCTCTCTCTCTCTCTGCATCCAGAATTGTTGACTCATTTAAACTTATCACTTAAGATTCATTTATAATCCAATAACTGGTCTTTCCTTTCAGGCCTTCCTGCTTGTATTGAAATCATTTCGAAGGAAAGTAGTGAGTTGCTGTCTTTTCCACCTGTGCCTAACAGGTGTACCTCATTTTGCAGAGCGGCCATATTGTAAATAATGGCACATAAATAAGTTCTCAACTATTGAATGCTGTTTCAAATGGTATTTTAAAAGTTCAATAAAACTTTATAGGGACAAATTATTTTCATTTTATGTTATGTGATTTAGAAGATTGTAGAAAAATGTATTACTCTAAGTATGAGTTTAGAAAATTTGTAACATCTGTTACAAGTCTAAAAGCTTGGTAAAAGTGATTAGGCTTGGAGCTGAAGATGTGTCTGAGCAGTTGGAGTCAGCCTGGCCCCTTCAGAGCACTGGAGTTTGATTCTCAACATGCAGGAAAGGATATGCTAACCCCAGGGATCCAGCATCCCTTCAAAGTTTCTGAGGGCACTGCACTCATATGCACACAATCTATTTAAACACACACATAGGGTTATATAATTTAAAATTAAAAAAAAAAAAAACCTGACTAGGTTTTAAGTATTGTATTTTTGGCTTTATTTCATCCTTTAGTGAAGCTAACAATGCAGTAATTATCTCATTATTAAACATTTAATGAGTATTCAGAAAGAACAATTTTACACATTCACTCAGTATAGATGAAGAGGTTCTTGATGTAATGCCTATTTATCTATGTTGTCACTAGTCTAGTGTATTCTTCTTACTTTTAAATCTTGGTTACAGTTTTATATCTATTCATCACTCTAGTTTATAAATATAAGTGGAAACAAAGTACATATTTTCATAAAGTAAGGATAATTTTCATATTTTTAAGTGTTTTTTTTTAATTATTTTTATAGTGAAAGATGGTACATATGGTCATATCAGGAGGAAGTTTGTTACTTCAAAATAGCCCCATTTGCACTTAATAGGTATATCCCTAAGCATCAGTTTCCCTAAAGGTCATGTAGCAGAGTTTAGAAAGTGTGTCCACTGATTTTTTATGACTTTAGCATATTCATTGGAATAATGAGGAATTTATTTCCCTAGATTTCTCCCCTTCATAAATCTAATCTGTTGTATATAAAAATATTTATGGAAATTTTGGAGAGATAATTCAGTAAGTTAAAGTTGTTTATTGCTCTTGTAGAGGACATTTGTTTGATACCCAGCACCTACCTAGTGTTTCACAACCGTCTGTAACTCTTGGGGACCTGATGTCCTTTTCTAGCCTCCTTGGGTATTATGCATCTTTATGAAAGTATTCATTCAACTTTATACACTCACTCAGACAAAGACTCATATACATAGGAATAAAGGTAAGCCTAAGGAATGCAGGTATTGGCTGGAAAGAGGGCTTGGTGAGTAAGAAGATACCCAGCTATGAAGACCTGAGCTCAGATCCTCACTAAACGTAAAAGTTAGTCATGATGCATGCCTGTCACTCCTTCATGGGGGAGGCAGATACAGGGAGATCCCATGGCACTGAAGTTTGTTGGTGTAGCCAAACACGTGGACACCAGGTTCAGTGAGGGCTCCTTACGGGTAGGATGCCTAGAAGTGGAGCAGCACATATGGTGTTGACCTCTGGCCTCTACACAGATGCTGTACACAGATGTGACACACCCTACCCATCACATACAATGGTATTCCTATCAAACGCAACATCGCTTAGGTCTCAGAAACTTTTCACTTGTAAGGAAGCAAGTTGTAAGTGTTACAAATGGAGTCTACACACAATCATCCTGTAGCTGGGAATCTTGATAATATGTCCTACTTGAATGACACTGCAGCAGGATTTTAAGTAGAAGTTAAACTGTTGAGATATTGTTATTTCCAGAAAAAAAAAAGTTTTATTTTAAAGAAAAAGTAAAGGATGCACTTATTGCTGTGCTCTTGAATGAATTCAACTCTGTAAGCCAGTTTTGCTGTAGTTGTAGCTATTATAAAAATCTACTTCTTCTAATGTGTTCTTAAAAAGCAATGTACACACACACACACACACACACACACACACACACACACACATGAGACTACTGAGATGGATCTACTGACTGAGGTGCTTGCCACTCAATGTGATGACGTCATGCTCACATAAGGAAAGAGAAACCCAACTCCTGAAGGCTGTCCTATGACCTCCACACATCCTCTGTGATGAGCACATCCACACATGGACACACAAACAAGCACACACATGAATAAGTGAGTAAGTATAAGAATTGTGTCCACTTTTTCTTGACTCCCTCAAAATTTGAGTTCTTGACATATTTTATTTTGTTTCTTAAATGTTATCCACTTACACAAGTCAATATTTTTAACCATCAATTTTTTGTCTTTCACTATAAAACCTATAAGATTCTTTTTTTTTTTTTTAAATTTTAAAAAATTTATTCATATTATATCTCAATGGTTATCCCATGCCTTGTATCCTCCCATTCCTCCCTCCCATTTTTCCCTTATTCCCCTCCCCTATGACTGTGACTGAGGGGGACTTCCTCCCCCTATATATGCTCATAGGGTATCAAGTCTCTCTTGGTAGCCTGCTATCCTTCCTCTGAGTGCCACCAGGTCTCCCCATCAAGAGGACATGGTCAAATATGAGGCACCAGAGTACGTGAGAAAGTCATACCCCACTCTCCACTCAACTGTGAAGAATGTCCTGTCCATTGGCTAGATCTGGGTAGGGGTTCAAAGTTTATGGCCTGTATTGTTCTTGGCTGGTGCCTTAGTTTGAGCGGGACCCCTGGGCCCAAATCTGCCTATCATAATGTTCTTCTTACAGATCTACAAGTTTTTTTTCAGGTGTTTAATGTAAGTTTTTTATTGAAATTTTCTTTATTATGAAAATGGCATTTTTATTGAATCGAAAAAATAATGTGCTGTATCACAGCATAAGTACTGTTTCCTGATATCAAGTGCGTTGTGCACTTGCTGCAGTCGATCACTTTTCATGTGCACCAGGACTGTGTTCACCTTCCAAGGCCATTTCCACCATATTAAAATAAAATATGATGTCTCTTATGATGGTGGCATTTACACAACAAATGTTTCCACACCAACAAAATTGTTACTCTGAGACCAATAAATGAACATTCATGTGACTCTCGTGCTCCTCGGGAAAACATAAAGTATGTAATTTAGGTATATTAGTTACTTTACTTTTATGAGCAATTTCCCTGGACTTGAGGTTATTTCAATATCCTGTCTTATTTTTTAAAATGCAAGGAAAACTCTTAAGAAATTAGACTGGTTTAGACTCTTACCAGGCACTTTTGTTACATTTTGATCTTGAAAATTTTCAGTACCTTGACTTGTATTATGATCATGGTGTTGGCCAAACATGCAATTTCCTTAATCATGAATTGAAGTTTGTAAATATTTATTTCTAGGTCATAGCTGCCCAGAATAATGTTATCTCTTTAGAAACTGGGTAACCTCTTAGGGCAGCTCTCAAATGTTAAGAAAATTTTTCACACTATATCTGTATAAGCTCATGACAGTCGCCTCTTTTTTTTTTTTCTTTTTACACCTAAGCTAAAGAATATTGGTAAATATACCTCTGTCATATAAAATTAGCCTTTAAAAAATTCATATATGAATGCTGCATTTACATCATTCCTTCCTTTCTCTCCCTTCAAACCTTTACTATATCTCCAAACTCCATCTCAGGTTCATGAATTTTATTATTTACTTTTTGATAGTCTATTTGTTTTTTAATTATTAGTGTTTTTATAAATACAAACTATTATGCTTATTTAGTGTGGTCAATATCCGTTTATGGGTGGCCTCGAGGATTGGTTAATCTATAAAGTGGCTTATCCCTGGAAACGAGGGATTTACCCCACTCTCAGCAACCACTAATTACCTGTTGTTCTTCAACTGGGGGGTGGAGTGGAAACCCCATTCCACAATGGCATGTCAACTGGTTTTGCCATTTTTAGGTCTTGTTTACAGAAATGTATTGTTGTTTCCTTGGTGCAACTTCCCTGTCATAGATAGAAGACGTTATTTCCAACAGGTTGTTTTGATTACATAACTCATCATGGGTATTCTTTTCCTTGGTATCATCACAGTGCCCTCACAGACCTTATAAAATAAACTCTGCTGAGGGCCAGAAGGGGACATCTCAGTTTCCCAACTAAATTTCTCATTATGTACATTTTTAGAGAATAAGAATAATTTTGCTTTTGTGAAAACACTAGAGACTATGCCATTATGTTCATCTTGTCTTTGGTTGTTTCTGGTCCCAATCGCGTTGAGAATTATCACTCTTGAATTGTTATAACAAGTCTCTGTTTATTTTCATAATGTATGCTCTTCTCACTCACTATCAGTATTGGTAACAAAATTAATACTTCTTGAGCATTATGGAAATCCTTTGCTTCACAGCCAAAGTGTTCCTTCAGAGAACTTTTAGTACTTTAGAGTAAATGAATAGGTTGGTAATTAAAATTGACACCTTAAGGATTTGGAGCAAAGAACTGCTGAACCACAGAAGCCCCACTGTGTGACGTTTCCATATGGATATGGTCAATGATGAAACACCAAATTAATGGTTCCACCCAGGTCTAGATTAGTGAGAGAGAGAGCGAGACTTTACTGAGTTCTGTGCTTTCCAGGAGGCTTCGTAAAATTTGGTAAAATTTGGCTGCTGGGGTAGAAGAGCGTGCTTCTCTGACAACCACCAGGATGTAGCTCAGGATAAAATCTATGCCACAGGATCACAGTCCAGCCTGGGGTGCAGGAAAAAGGAGATTTTTCTCCACAATAAGTGTTACTGCCTTTTTCTTTCTTTCTCTTTCTTTCTTTCTTTCTTTCTTTCTTTCTTTCTTTCTTTCTTTTCTTTTCTTTCTTTCTTTTCTTTTTCTTGTCTTTCTTTTCTTCTTCTTTCTTTCTTGTTTCTTCGACAGGGTACTGCTGCTCTTTGAACTGGGCTACTGGTACAAGGGCATGTGGCAGTGGGTAGCTCAGGACTCCAGAAACCATGTCAGACCCAGCAACGAAGGCCTGGCCTGGCTCCGTGGGGTTAGGCAGCTGTTTAGGGAAAAACCAGCAGCTGGACAAGGTGAACAGGCAGGCAGGAGCAGCTTTGCAGTGACTGCCTCACCTGCAGTAGAGTCTGAGAATTCTTCTGGGAGAAGGATAGCCCTTCTTTTCCCCAGTGTTACAGCTCTGAATACATAGCAAGTCCCAGATGCCCTTTGGTGACGTAGGTGGTGCTCATGTGCAAGAGGGACTTAAAAACCTTGGACAGTGGGGAGGGTTTTTAAAGGATGAATGTGTATAATTGGCTGTCACTTAGGATGCTGGCAATGCTCTATTTACATGGGGAAAGATAACGTGTGACAAATAAGAGACTGACCACCTGTAGCCTCCTACGGGCTGTGTCACATGCTCCTGAGGCAGGCACGGAAGAAGGAGAGAGCTTGGTCACACACTTTCCGTTCTCAGGAAGAGACTTGAAATTTCATGTTGGAGATTTCCAGGGTTTGGACATGTTCCATCTCACTAGTCCCATACCAATTCCCCTGCCAATGATCTACAAGCTCCCACAACTGATGTTGTTTCTGGAAGTGTGAATGAAGGGCTACGGTGAGGGCTCATGACATCCCCATCCCTGTACAGTTTGTAGGATACTGCTTATATGACTTATCTTAAAACCTTTTGAGAGAGACCTTGTGAGTTCTGTGAGTGTCAGGAATTTCTATAGACTTACAAATTTTCTTTACTTCCTGACCCTTACTAAAATGCGTCAATTTAGAGTCAACAGCTATAGAGAAGCCCCTACAAAAATATTGGCAGGTAAGATAAAGAATGTTATCTGAAGGGCATACATGAGGACACATGTGGAGGGCAATCAGAAGAGTGGCTCCAAGCACGTTGTCATCACAAAGGGAAAGAAGACTGTCCCAGAAACAGATAGTTTGTATGGCTAAGTGTGCATAACAGGGTAAAGAAACCATGATCTTGGAAGGCAAGCACAGATAACTCAAAGGGGAGGCTGTTTGCATTTCAGACTGGAGAATGCTCTTATCCCAGTGTGATCCTCTGCTGGCCTCACAGAGAAGCCAGGCTGATATTAAGAGAGACCAATATCCGAGAAAGCAGCCATACTGTGCAACGAGACAGTACAGAAACAAAGAACAGCATGAGGAGTAACAGCATGTGGACCTAAGTGTATGGAAAACCAATGTGGCCTCAGCTGCAGAGGACCATGAGACCATGAATAAAGGAAGATGCGCGAGATTTTCAGAGTGACGTTCCTGTTTCTGATGTAAACAGATGAGTGAATGGCAGTACCATTTAAATGAACAGCAAAGAGTGGATTTCTGTTAAATGTAGTAAATTTGTGTGATAGTGTGTATGTGTGTGTGTGTGTGTGTGTGTGTATGTGTGTGTGTGTGTGTGGGTATATGTGTGTAGTTTGAAATAAGGCCTCATGTAAGCCAGGATTACAAAATTACAATGTAGCTAAAGAACATGGTGAGTTTCAGATCCTCCTGTTTCCAGCTCCCCCATGCTGAGACTACAGTTCTGCCTTTTGTAGCTGTAAGTGCCTTGTGAATGGTGCATGCTATGCAAACATTCTACGAATGGGCTATAAACTCAGATCCAATGCATAGTGTACCTCCAATTGGCACGAAAAATTGTATACAAATTATTCCACAAGCCAAGTGTCATAAACATATCAATAAAAAAAAAAACTAAAAGAAAGCACTGGCTTTTTGTCATTGGTTGGTTGCTATTATATAAATACACTAACAAAACATCTTCCAGAAAAGCAGATTGAACCAGTTAGACAGAGAGATTTTTAAATAAAAGTATGTGTGTTCCATTTTTTCCATAGAATTTGGCTGAAACACTGTTTCAGAGTAGTTTTATTGCAAACAAAAGTTAGTCCAGAAATCGAAGCACCTGAAATATATATTCTTTTATTTGCTTTCTTCAGAAAGCTAAGCACCAATCATCTGTAAACTTTACGACTTCATCACCCAACTCTTACTTGAGTGCGTTCTGAATGTGCTTAATATACAGATGTGTGTTTTTTTCTGTGACGTAGTCCAATATATTTCAGTCTGTAGGAGATATTTGTAAACTGCATGCTGCCTGCTGATAAGGCTCACTGCTGATGTCATTAGTCACCTTTTCTTTTTCTTTTCTTTAATCTTATCGCTGAAAGTGTATTTTTCATGATTCGTTTTTTTAAATTTTGTCTCGTCTTATTCTTCACTGTTAATTCTATTTAATGTGAAAATCAAACTAAATTATAACCAAAAATATAATGAAATGATTACTGAATTTCCCCAATTCTTGAGAAAGCAAAAATGTTACAGTCAAAACGTACTGAAAATTTTTATAAAACTTGACTCAGTTGTGTGTTTGTTCTTATACATATTATTGTGTTGTTAATTATATGGTCACACTTCAATGTTTGTGTAAAATTTAAATAAGTTCCTAAGTTATTGAGTTCTGGGCAAATTTTAAAGTAGTTTATTACTTAATCCTATATAAATATGTGAAGTAGAAAAAGGATTGAACAGTGAGCTATTTTATGTAAATGTTTACATAAAATAAATTATTCAATGGAACTCTAAGTGTTCAAATGATCCATAAATATACTATAAATTACCTTTTGAAGAAATGTATGATTTTTACAAAGTCTGTGAGGTAAATAAAATGTGTTTTAACAACCGCAACCATACACAGTTTATGAAGCTACTGTGCTAACTATACTATTGCTAATTCCAACACCAGGAATGTCCTTGTTTGCATCTTTGATACTAAACCACTGCAAGGCAATGAGAGAGGTTAGGGTGGAGCTGTAGATACAGAATTAGCACATAAAAAAAACACACATTGAAAATTAGAAAGTTTATTTAAAGTTAGAATAGTGTGAGAGGGTTGGTGACAAAGCACAGAAGTTCAGAGCACTTGTTGCTACTGCAGAGAATACGTGTTCAATTTCTAGTACCACAAGGTGGCTAAGAAAAATCTCTCAGTCCTGTTGCAGGAGATTAGATGCCTTCTTCTTGCCTTTCTGTGTGCTAAACACACAGAAATACAGATAAACGTCAGCAAAGCACTCATACAGATTTAAACCTAAAGAAATAAAGCTAGAAGAGTTAGAATAATTTGCTATTTGTTCCTCCTTAAATTTATTTATTCATTAATACACTAAAGAATATTCTCATCTTTCAAAAACATAAACAATTCCATAACTGAGTCCCTGCTTGCATTCAATTAACCAATTATAACATGGTATCCAAAACCTCTTCCTGAAAAACGAATTGCTTAACTTTTAAGTTTTTTGAATAATTAGTCAAACATGAGGGGAATTAGGATGGTCAGAATGGAGTATCTCGTGTGTGTGTGTGTGTGTGTGTGTGTGTGTGTGTGTGTGTAGATGGCTCATTTAAATGCAGCCCATTGACACACATAGACAAAGTTTTCAGTTGTCCTATAACAGATCCCAAAGCAAGCTTACAAGCAGTAAGATGCTGCAATGAAGGTATCCTTTCTAAAGACACATGTAATATTCTGTCAGCAAATTTCTTTGAAAAAAAAATGTTATGATTTGAGGCAAAAAACAATTTACACTTTTGTTTTTGCAGTTTAGATATATCAGAATAATCTGTCACAACTTCTAGAATAAGGTCAATATAATTTGAGTACCAAATGCCTCACTTCAGAAGACAGGGCCAATGGAAGCATTTCTTTTATTAGTTTAAGAATCAAGAATAATACTTATAATATCTCTATCACCTGCAAAGCTGATGGGTTTTACAATGCAAGACTGGAAGAAGGACCACCGTGTTGAACAACTAAAATGTACTGTTTTGGAACAGAAATTTTGCATTAGAAATTGTTCAGTGAAAGACTACAAATAGGAAGGCAAAACTCACCAATAGATTTATTTTTAAATATTAGAGAGAGAAATTACTCTTAGAATACTAACAAAGTAAAACAATAAATTAAAATCCTCCCAATTTTAAGCAAAAACAATGTTTTTTTGAACTTCTTCTTCTCATAAGGGTTGAACAGATCCAGGAACCTATGCAAATGATACTAAGATTATATAGTTTTAAAAATATAGAGAAATGTAGGCTGGAAATATGACTCAGCAGTTAAAAACACTTGCTGTTTTTGCATAGGACCTGAGCTCAATCCCAAGCACACACATTAGGCTGTACGTCACCACCTGTAGCTCTGGCTATGAAGACTCAGATGCCCTCTTTTGGCCTCGATGAGCACTGCACTAATGTGCACAGACACATACATGCACATAAATGAAGCATAAATGTTACTGCAGCAAATACAATAAGAATATTTCATATAAAACTGAAATGAGAATTACTAAATGATTAAGCAGAATAAAGCTTAAAAACATAGGGTATTTTTATTTATAGATTAAAAATTGAGTCTTTCCATGTGGATTCTTGTATCATGTCTTCCATGATATTATAATAGAGGGAAAACGTCATAATAGAATTTTCTAAAAGTTCACATTCTTTTTTTATTTACTGTGGATAAGGACCAAAATGCAGAATTACATCAGATGAAAATCATTGTGGATTATTTTGACCTTGGCATCACAGTTAGAGCTTGGAGTTATAAAGTTGAGTAGAATACCAAGGAAACCATGCTGTGAATGAAATTTTTCTATAAAGTAAGGCAATAGAATGACCAGTCCAAACAGTCTTTTCTATATCTATTCAGTCCTTTTTCTCACACTGTACTTTGAAATCCTTCTTGGAACATTTTTTTTTTTACTGAGTATATTGAATTGCTTATACGTACACACACACACACACACACACACACACACACACACACACACACATCATCATCATCATCATCATCATCATCTTTGAATTGGAAGTTAGTCAGTAAACCTGAACAACAAAAGGTGTGAAAACAGTATTTTTCATATACATTATGGAACTTCACTCTAAATAAATAGCTCCCATTATTTGCAGCCTGAACATCTAGCTCCTCGGGGGTAGTTTTGTCTTCTTTTTATCCTCTTCTTAAACACTGATGAGATGAGCGTGTATCTAGTCAATCAAACTAATTATATTATTATGGTTCAAATATCCTATTTTTAGGGAACTGAAATTTAATCCAGGATGTGTGATAATGAACACATTTAGGTGAAATTAGAATCTAAGTTGTTTCACTTTTCTTTCTGTTATTTTCTAGCAAAAACACAGAACCACAGATTGGAGAGACAGCTCAATGGTCTAATATGAGTACTGCAGCTCAGATCTCCAATGCCAATGTAAACATTTTGGCACGCCTACATGTGCACCAGTAGCTCGACTGTTACTTGAGCATGTATGTCTGTCTTGGGTGGAGGGGAGACATGATGTCTGGAGCTTCCTAGCTGTCAACCTAGCTCAAGTTTAGGAATAGATCTAGTCTCTATGGATTAAGGTGGGAGTGATATAGCAGGAAACCCCAACATTCTACTGTGGCCTCCACATGTATGCACATTACAAATGAAGCTCACACCTATGCACAAATACAAATACATTTACTCTTAGACACACATAGTTGGGAAAGAACAATCTTCATTATACAGGACGTTATTTTGATCCTATATTAGCACGGACATTTCTGAGCAGCCTTCATTTCTGTGAGATGGAAACACATCTAAACGATTCTTGCATACACATCACTCCATGAAGAATTCATGGTCATTTGCCTGCTGTGAGTCATACTACAGGGTATCATCCTTTAGCGTTTCCATGGGGACAGAGGTATACTGACACAATTTGGCTTGTGCTCATTTGTAAATCCTGATTGTGCTCATCTCTTCCCAATTGGAAATATATCCTGAGGAACAGGTATAGTGTGTGTGTGTGTGTGTGTGTGTGTGTGTGTGTGTGTACATGTACATACTAAGCCTTAAAGGGATTTCTGAAGAAACTGCATAGTGACAAGGGCAGAGAGCCAGGTTTGCTTATATCCTCATAAGACTTCTCTGAAGAATCAGGCTTCCTGTTTCCATTTAATGTGAAGCTGCTCTGAGACGCTGAGAAGCCAGCAATGTAGATTCTGCTAAATCAATGAGGGCTTTATCAATGTCTCAGCTCTCCTGAAAGATGTTATTTCTCAGCATAGTTGCATTTGTGCAAGCGATCTATGCCCTATAATTCCAACCCCCCATCATTCATTCTAGAGTTAAATAGAAGAGAGCATGTCAATTTTGGGTCCAGGTGGAACTTTTTATCCCTCTTCCCAGGAACATCATGAATGCATTTAAAGCTAGAATTTCTAGATGCTAATCAGTGCCCAGTAATGGTAGTTCATTGATTCTGACACTAATGCTGGGCTCAGATTTTTTCCTGCTTTATTTATTTATATCATTAGTCTCTGATCTAGTCAACACATTGTAACTGAAGGAATTTATCTGCTGGTTTTCAATCACCATAATAGGCACTGCTAGTATGCCAATAGATCAAAACCTTGCACATAATTATTTTAAAGTATGATGTCCTGGAAGGAATGCAATTATTAATACCTGAGGCTAATTTTGGCAATACATTTTCAAAAATAATGAGCACTTCTCTCTTTCTACACCCCTCCATTCTATTTATCTTTCCTTAATTATTTCACATAGTCAAATCTGTAAAATTTGATTATTGTGGAAATGCTAAAACAAATGAGCAGCTTCTACCACTATAAACCAATTTGTAGACAGCAAGAGGACAAAAGGAATGCTTATTTGGGGACACAGAAAAACAGACATAATATGTAGTAACTGGAAGATTATGCAGCCGTATAATGGGGTAATTCTTTTAAGAAATATGTTTCTCTTACTGACTACTCATTGGTTACCTAGAGATAATTTTCAGAGTAAAAACTTGATGTAAAGTTCATGAACTTTACAAGTATGCTGGTTACATGGATTTCCTATTGTTCTGTTGACTTTCTGTCATAATTAGCATTTTGTATTGATATTTAGGACTGATATAAACAAACTAGGTTTTCAAAAATTAAAGAATATGCACAAGTTAACAAACACTTGACCATATGAATTTTAACTGAATACGCAAAATTCTGTCATTTGAAACGTATTATTGGGTTGTTTTCATGTTCTATCTATCATCTGTCTTGAGTTAGAGAGAGAAGGGTAATTAGCACAAACATATACATCTTTTCCTCAAAGGTAGGCCTCGAGCACAGCGAGTCTGTTATGACATTATGTCATTATGAATTGGTTTGGTCTCCATATCAGCAGTGGCTTAATCTTTTCCTTTTCCTCTTTCTTAGAAGATGTGACACAACATTACAAGAATAAATCCTTAAGGATAAAATAATTCAGCTAATGTATGTTTAATACACTTTAAAATCTGCCAATACTGCAATCTCACTCATGATGTCTGAGTCAGTTTCAGGTTCCCAGAAAGCTTCAGGTATTATTTACCAGCTGGTGAACTCTGAGAAAAAGATAAAAGATTGAAAACTGTGGCTCAGAGTATTAAAAAAGAGTGATTTCGGGCCAAATACAACAGAGATATTAATTCTCTTCCTTTTCAATATATCATGTGTGCTCATTACTTCCACTCATATTCATGAACAGGCCTTGTCCGATGGCCAAACTCAAAATGAATAGTAAAGCAAATAAATACCTTTATATGAGCTGTTTAACCAGTGGGAAGTGAAAGATTCCTCTACCAAAAGAATAGAACCTCCACATAAAGATGGCTTCAAGTGGCAAAATGTCCTCATTTCTGCCATAGAAAGAATTCTGCCTAAAAATGGACAAACTTGGGTGAGGCAGAGTCGATGGCCAAACTCTGCCAAGACAGAGTAAGCAAGTCCTCCATAGTTCCTGCCTCACAAATATGTCTGTCAGATATATTGGGCTCAAATGCTGAAGATGATGCTCCAACATTATAGAGAGTGTTGGGTGACTGTTCAGGCAGCAAACTGTCTCTGTCATATTTTTACTTTGGACATTGCTGACCTGTACTTCATGTTCACTCAGGTAACTAAGTTTTATTCCTTCTCAAGTATCTGATGAGGTTGAAGACCAGAGAGTTTAGTCATACAATTAATTTTAGTTGGCTAGGGGTTAAGATGGTTTTAGATCTAGATAGATGTTTTAAGTAAGTAGAGATGAGATATGATAGATATTGATTTTTCATTCAGGATTTTTGATTCAACAATACAGGAAAGATGTTCACTTCAGGTTTGCCAAATACAAATAGCCAAATCACCATGAGTGTCCCATTTATATAATTCCTGGTTGTTTTATGGTTCTTCATTCTGTATGTAGTTTGTTTTACTTGTGTGTAGTAATATAAAAGTATCTGTTAAAAAACATAATTTAAAAATGGGGAAAAAGCTGCTAGCCTTACAGGTGGGAGATGGCATTTTTCTCTCTCAGCAATAGCTCTTGGGAAGGTCTCAATAGGTGAGCCCCCTCCCACATTCCTAAGAAGGAAACAACTTCTAATCAACTCATGTTTGCAGTTCAAAGTTCAGCCACTTGGGATGTGAATTCTTCAAGAGGGTCTCAACTATGAAGCAGCAATAGTATGAACAGAGTAATATTCTCTATGAAGTTGGAGAGGACATAGTCACACAACGCTCCTTGGCTACAGAGATCGGCTCCTATGTTGCAGCTCCTAGAGTCAGATAGCTTGATGTGACATGTTTATTTTCTTGTGAGATTTGACTCATTAATTTTCACCAGCTAGGTTCTTTTTGTTGACAGCAGTCTGTCTCTGCTCTCAATATTATGAAATACCTTGGGATCTGATTTGTTATTTGCAGTCTTCCAGGTGAGTAATTAGATAAGTAAAATGTAAAAAATACGAATAAAGTATATATGTGTGTGTGTAAGTGTGTGTGTGTGTGTGTGTGTGTGTGTGTGTGTGTGTGTGTGTGTGTGTTTGTGTTCAGGTGTCCTCCAAGGCCAAAAGAGGACCTAGGATCACCTGGAACTGGAATTCAAGGTGGTTGTAAGCTGCCATTAGAGGCGCTGTGATTGAGCACACACTCGACAAGTGAGCTTCTACTCAGCCCCTCCTATAGTTCATTTCCTAAAGTTATGTCTCTTTTTCTTTCTGCCCCATTTTCTTCCTTGTGTCCTTTAGTTTATCTCATTGTATTAATTCCTTTATCCTGTATCCTTTTTCTCTCATAGACAAGACACTGTTGAAAAATGAAGTTTCAAAGTAAAGGGAAGTTTCTAAAAAAAAAAAAAAAAAAAAAAAAAAAAAAATCAAACAGGGTCACAGCTAGAAAGAAGCCTTAGCAGTTTAATGCAATTCTTGCCCTTCCAGACAACCTGAGTTTGGCTTCCTGCACCAATACAGAGAAGGTTCAAAATTGTCTGTAATGCTAGCATCAGAGTATCTAATCCTTCCATGGATACCCACATATATGTGTCCATACATTCACATAGGCCCATGCAATCATGCACAAATAAAATAAGTTTTAAAATACACAAGACATACATATGTGCAAGTAACCATCAAACCTACACATGCATGCATACACATACACATATGAATGCACACATGCATGCAAACAGATCACACACACTTGCATACAACCTCACCCATCCACCTTCCCAATCTAGGATGCATAGATAATGTTCACAAAAATTGTGCAAATACCACCATGACTTAGGTAGAAGATGCTGTCCTTTCAAACACTAGAAATGATCTAGATACCATTTTTAAAAAACTGTTTAAAATGTATGATGATTATGATGTATTTTTACACAGCCCTTCGTCAAATAAAGAGTATTTTTAATGTTTTATCCCTCATCAAAGCACTTTTAAGCATCCATAAAAATAACCTGTCCTCATTTTACAGAGTAGGAGACTAAGGACAGGAAGGATGCCTGACTGTCTAGCAAGGAAACAGGTCCAGACTTGTCAATATGGCCTTTTGGTTCCCCATCCCCTGCTCTTTCCATGAAAGCATGCCAAAATCAGTAGTGGGAAAGCACACCATATGTCACTCAACATGCCTTAAGATGGTCCCAACCAGTATGAAGAAAATCTCCCAGAGAAATCAATGACCAGAGAGAATTGTAGAAAGCAGATGGTGCCGTCAGTACACTTCTGGTGTGGCATCTGTGGTTACTTCTGTGTCTCTAGATCGTATTGCCCTTGCATCAAAAGCACAAATATGTGCAAAGGAAAAAAATTTAAAAAGACGAACATAATCTACAGCAAAGATGCAGTCTTTTTTTTGCACAAAACTGCTGATGAATTTGGCCAGGCTGTGCATGCAAATGTGTGCACACACTTAGGCATCTGTTGAGACTTCTCCAATGCTCAGTGGATCCCATAAAGGTTGAGGCCAAAGGGAAAGTGTGACACTCACCTAGACACCACAGTAATGAAGCAGTGGTGGGAACCCCCTGCCTAGTTACAGATGGAGCTCAAGGCAAAATCCCATTAAGACAAGTTTTATGGGTTTGCTATGGCTTGGCTTTTAGAAACTGCACCATTAGTACACAGAGCCTGAAGTCAAAACAAGACTGAATGCCAGTATTTCTACAAAGAGATAATAAAGAAAAACAAAAAGCAAAAACAGCTCAAATAGTTTTCCAATTCCAACTGGATTTCCTGCTAAGAACATTACTTAGAAGACAAATAAAAAGAATGCCCCCTCCCCCACACACACATACACACGTACTGGCAGACACTTTAGGAGTAGGTTTGAAAGAAGACAGGCAAGACATTTGGTTGACCTTCCTGTTTCTAGATTAGACAAATGAAAGGTTGACAGTACTACTATTCATTGAAATGAATAGAAAAGAGACTTTAGTGAGGTTGAATATGTTTGTTTAATTTTGTGTCTTGTGTGTGTTCCCATGCACATGTGAATGCATGTTGTATCTATATCTACATGTGTGTGACCATGTACACATACTCATGCTGATGTCTGAATAGACCAGAGGAGGATGTTGGGTATCCTCCTCTATTGTTTTCAGCCATATTCCCTTAAGACAGTGCTGTAGTTAAGGTTACTATTCCTATGATGAAATACCATGACCAAAGCAATGTTGGGAGGGAAGGATTTGTTTGGCTTACACTTCAACATCATATTCTATCATTAAAGGCAGTCATGGTAGGAATTCAAATGGAAGGAGGAGCTGATGTTAAGTCCACACAGGAGTACTGCTTACTGGCTTGCTCCGCATAGCTTGCTCAGCCTGCTTTCTTATAGAACCCATGACGACCACCAGCCCAAGTATGGCACCGTCTACAATAAACTGGATCTTTCCCCCATCAATCACTAAGAAAATTTCTTACAGGTTTGCCTAAACCTACTCTTATGGAGGATTTTCACAAATGTTACTCCCCCTCTCTGCTATCTGTAGCTTGAGGCAAGCTGAAACAAAACTAGCCAGTACAGACAGGGTATCTCTTTGAACTTGGAACTCTGGAGCTTTTGTGGCTTGCCTAGGGTCAGGAAGCTTCCTGACTCTGTGCTCCACTCCCAACTCTAGAATTACAAATGTACAAGTTCATGTTTGCCTTTTTAACGTTGCTGCTAAGGATCCAAACCCAGGTCTCATGCTTTCCTAAAGAATTCAGTTACTCAAGGAGCCATCCTCCTGGTCCTGACTGTGTCATCAAAGCAAGGTTACTAGTCAGGTGTGCTATCTGGATCCTGAGCCAATGAGGCAGCCTATTGGGCTTATAGAACATCTGTGTCATTGTATCACTGCAAAAACAAGACACTTTCTTTCCTCCTAGTGACATCTCAATCCTAAATCTACTTTAGGACCTAATTGTCTTTCTTGACCTTGAAACTTTCCAGAAGGCCTCTTAGCAGATGATTAGGCCTGAAGGTGCAAATCATCACCAAGACTGAGAGGGTAGCACAATGGTCAGCTTAGCAAGCTCAAGGACCTATTTCAATCCCTAGCACTGAAATTAAATATGGTCACCAGTGTCACATGAGGCATCTAGAAATTAAATCTAGACTTTAGTGGTGTAATAGATTTGTGATGTAAATCCCCTGAGAGCATCCTACTTTGACTAAAAATGTGTTTTCTAAGATGTTTGGCTATCGGAGTTCTAACGTAGGACTGGCAAGAATAAAGGAGAAACCAACCTTCTGAAAGATGTCCCTAGACCTTCACACTCATGAAGTTGGTGCCATGCACATGACACTCTGCCCAATATGTGTGTGTGTGAGTGTGTGTGTGTGTGTGTATGTATATGTATATATATGTCAGTAAATATACAATACAAATATTGCATTACTGGTAAATAAAATACAAATCCTAAATTCCTCCTTTTTGTAGTCCTTTTACCCATGATAAATAAACAAACACTTGAAAGTAACATTAATTTTTCTCAAAATTTTGTCAAATAATGCTGCTTTCTTGAATTGACCATTGATCATTCGGATAAGCTTAAATATATGAATGGCTAGAGTGCCATTTTGCTGTTGTTGTTATTGTTGTTGTTGTTGTTGATCTGAAGGAAAGGTCAGCTGGGTCCCTCACCATCTTGAAATAGATGATGCTGACTCTTATGAGCCCCAACTGCTTCCCTCCTAGTCCTTGAAATTTTTTAAGGTGCATCTGTCTTTAAAATGCATGAAGCAGTAGTGGAATTCCACCCTTTGATCTCTCCCAGCTGATGGTTCTATATCATCAAAAATCCTCAAAGCTTCTTGGTGACTAGCGGTCAGGCCCATAGGCACATTGCAGAATGTGATCTTAAACCACAAAATTGAAAGCCTTCTCATCCCCAGCCCCAGCTATAGACTTGCCTAAGCATATTCATAACACTTCAGAATGATTTGCACTGTTATCCAGTCAATTATACATGGTGCCACTTCTAATGTTTTAAATAAGAAAACTGACAGTCAAAATAGAGAATTCCAATTAGCACTGAATTTTTATTTCATCAATATTTTAAAGGGTTTTGGGCATCAGATGTGGGGTGTGATTCTAAAGTGTGACTTTTGTAACAAACTCCACTTTGCACAACCACACGGCTTCTGTCCTTCCTCTCATTTCAACAAACATTTAACGTCTGACTATTTGACATCTGATGAAAAGCCATACACAAAGATGGAAAGTTATCTTCTATGACTTATAGGCTCAAGAAATGTTAAAGGGCAAATTGAGCATATAGTTTATAAAAAGTGTGTTACCTTATTTAAATCTTTCAGAAACAGTTGTCTAGTAAGGCATGGTGGCACAGTACTTTAGTCTCAGCATTTGGGATTCTGAAGTAGGAAAACAGTGAAATTGAGGCAAGCCTGAAGTACACATTAGGAATGCATTTTAAAAGGAATACAATAGTAAGATTACAGTATTAGTCATGCATCTTGATGGTGTAACAAAATGCCTGGCAATGAGAACATGAGGAAGGGAGGTTTTATTTGGGCTCACAATTTGAGGGTGCAGTCCATCATATTGAAGAAATCATGGTAGCACGGACTTGAGACAGCTGGTCCTTTTGCTTTCAAGGTCATAAAGGGGAGACAAACAGAGAGGAGAAGTGAAGAGAAGAGAAGTGAAGAGAAGAGAAGAGAAGAGAAGAGAAGAGAAGAGAAGAGAAGAGAAGAGAAGGGAAGGGAAGGGAAGGGAAGGGAGAGGAGAGGAGAGGAGAGGAGAGGAGAGGAGAGGAGAGGAGAGGAGAGGAGAGGAGAGGAGAGGAGAAGCTAGTGATCAACTCGTTTTCTCCTTTTTATTCAGTCCAGACCCCCTCATGATGGTGCCACCCACATTTAGTGTGGCTGTTCCCACATCAAATGACTCAATCTGGATAATGCCTCACAACATGCCCAAGGGCCTCTTCATTCCTTCATGGATTCTAGACTCTGTCTTTCAACGTAAAATGAATAATCACCATCACATTATCTGACATAGAAGGTTATATCAGGTAATGAGTCATATTGGCTCTCTGTATAGAGGAGAGTTTAACCATTGGCCTCTTATTATTTTTTTCACTTATTTTATCTGATTAGCTTCAGTGATTCTTAAATCATCTATTGATAGCTACACAGAGTACTTTTAAATGAAAATCTCAGTAAAAAAACATCATTAAATTTGTAAACTTGGGAGGCATAACATAAAAAGGAGGCCAATAAATGCCAATTCATCTATTTGTGACTTTTAAAATAGGTTCCTAAAATTACCAAATTCATTCTATGAGGCCATAGTCTCATTGATACCTAAACCTCACAAAGACTCAACAAAGAAAGAGACTTTCAGACCAATTTCTCTTATGAACATAGATGCAAAAATACTAAATAAAATACTTGCAAAACGAATACAGGAGCACATCAAAGATATCATTCATCATGACCAAGTAGGCTTCATTCCAGGCATGCAGGGATGGTTTAATATACGGAAATCCATCAATGTAATCCACCATATAAACAAACTGAAAATAAAAAACCACATGATCATCTCCTTGGATGCAGAGAAAGCATTTGATAAAATTCAACACCCATTCACGTTTAAAGTTTTAGAGAGATCGGGGATACAAGGCACTTTCCTCAACATAATAAAGGCTATATACAGCAAGCCAATAGCCAAAATCAAAGTAAATGGTGAGATACTCAAGGAAATTCCTCTCAAATCGGGAACAAGGCAAGGCTGCCCACTCTCTCCATATCTCTTCAATATAGTACTCGAAGTTCTAGCCAGAGCAATAAGACAACAAAAGGAGATCAAGGGTATCCAAATGGGAAAGGAGGAAGTCAAATTATCCTCTTTGCAGATGATATGCTCGTGTACATAAGTGACCCTCAAAACTCCACCAGAGAACTCCTAAAAGCTGATAAACACCTTCAGCAAATTGGCTGGATACAAAATAACTCAAAAAAGTCTGTAGCCTTCCTATACACAAATGACAAGCTTGCAGAGGAAGAAATTAGGAAAACCACACCTTCACATTAGCCACAAGCAATATAAAATATCTAGGAGTTACCCTAACTAAGCAAGTGAAGGACTTGTATGAAAAAAATTTCAAAACTCTGAAGAAAGAGATTGAAGATGACCTGAGAAGATGGCGTGATCTTCCTTGCTCATGGATCGGGAGAATTAACATAGTAAAGATGGCCATCCTACCAAAAGCAATCTACAGATTCAATGCAATCCCTATCAAAATAACTACACAATTTTTTAAAGACATTGAAAGTTCAATTCTGAACTTCATATGGAAAAACAAAAAACCCAGAATAGCTAAACCAATCTTGTACAATAAAAGATGCTCCGGAGGAATCTCCATACCTGATCTCAAACTGTACTATAAAGCAATAGTACTTAAAACAGCATGGTACTGGCACAGCAAACAGGCTGGTTGATCAGTGGAATCGAATCGAAGACCCAGATATGAATCCACACACATATGGTCACTTGATTTTTGACAAAGAAGCCAAATCCATTCAATGGAAAAAGGATAGCATCTTCAACAAATGGTGCTGGTCTAACTGGAGGTCTATGGGTAAAAAAATGAAACTGGACCCATATTTGTCACCTTGCACAAAACTCAAATCCAAGTGGATTAAAGACCTCAACATAAAACCAGAGACACTAAGCCACTTAGAAGAAAAAGTGGGAAAGAGCCTGGAACATATTGGCACAGGAGACAACTTCCTGAACAGAACACCAACGGCCCAGGCCTTAATGTCAACCATTAATAAATGGGACCTCATGAGGCTGAGAAGCTTCTGTAAGGCAGGAGACACTGTCAAGAGAACAAAGCGACAGCCTACAGACTGGGAAAAAATCTTCACCAACCCTACATCTGACAAAGGTCTAATATCCAAAATATATAAAGAACTCAAGAAATTAAACACCACCAAACCGAATAACCCAATTGAGAAATGGGGCTTGGAACTAAGCAGAGAATTCTCAACAGAGGAGTATCAAATGGCTGAGAAACACTTAAAGAAATGCTCAACCTCCTTAGTCATCAGGAAATGCAAATCAAAACAACTCTGAGATTCCATCTTACACCCATCAGAATGGCTAAGATCAAAAATTCAAGCGACACCACATGCTGGCGAGGATGTGGGGAGAGAGGAACACTCCTTCATTGCTGGTGGGAATGCAAACTAGTACAGCCACTTTGGAAATCTATCTGGTGCTATCTCAGAAAAATGGGAATAGGGCTTCCTCAAGACCCAGCTATTCCACTCCTTGGAATATACCCAGAAGATGCTCCAGCACACAACAAGAAAATTTGCTCAACCATGTTCATAGCAGCCTTATTCATAATAGCCAGAACATGGAAACAGCCTAAGTGTCCCTCAGTAGAAGAGTGGATGAAGAAACTGTGGTACATATACACTATGGAATACTACTCAGCTATTAAAACAAGGAATTCCCGAAATTTGTGGATAAATGGATTGAGCTAGAAATGATCATAATGAGTGAGTTAACCCAGAAGCAGAAAGAATCAAATGGTATATACTCACTTATATCTGCATACTAGCCCAAGGGGCATGTCCCACGAAAGCCTTCACTTACCAGGAAACTGGGACAGAGGGAAGGCATCCTATTGGGACTCTAAATGAGAGACGCATGGGAGAACAGCAAAATAAAAGGATACAGAGGGTCCTAGAAATCTACAAGTAGAACAATATGATAGGCAGATTTGGGCCCAGGGGTCCCGCTCAAACTAAGGCACCAGCCAAGGACAATACAGGAGGTAAACTTTAAACCCCTTCCCAGATCTAGCCAATGGTCAGAATATTCTCCACAGTTGAGTGGAGAGTGTGATACGACTTTCTCACGTGTTCTGGTGCCTCACATTTGACCATGTCCCCTGGAGGGGGAGACCTGGTGGCACTCAGAGGAAGGACAGCAAGTAGCCAAGAAGAGACTTGATACCCTATGAGAATATATAGGGGGATGTAATCCCCCTCAAGAACAGTCATAGGGGAGGGGAATAATGGGAAAATGGGGGGGGGGGAGGAATGGGAGGATACAAGGGATGGGATAAACATTGAGATGTAACAAGAATAAATTAATAAAAAAAAAAGGAAAAAAAATAAAAAAAAATAAAAAATAAAAAATAAAATAAAATAAAATAAAATAGGTTCCTATTTAGCATTCCATTGGTCAAAAGTGACAGAAACCCATATACTGGTGGGTGTGAACAGAGAAACATTCTGTCTCTTGAAACACATGGTAATTAGCAAACAAACCCAAAAGGCCCCAGATCCTCCAATAACAAATGCTTCCATCATTTCTTTTTCTCCTCCCATCATTGGCTCTGTTCATATTTGCTTCATTATTTTTTCTAACTGAATCTTCATAAATCACAATGATCAAAAGAATGAAAGTTGAGAGGATATGTGTGTGTGTATGTGTGTGTTTGTGTGTGTATATGTGTGTGTGTGTGTATGTGTGTTTGTGTGTGTGTGTGTGTGTGTGTGTGTATCATGCCTCTTTATCTCTCATGCTCTAAAATTCCAGAGAATGGACTAAATTTGCTCATTTTCACAAAGTTCTTATTTCAAATCAAATCAACTATAAGCATAAATGTGGTAAATTCTAAGGTTGTCTGTTGACATATCATAATTCTGAAGGCAGAGTTATGTAGTTTGGCAGAGAGAGGGCTGCTCGTAAGAAAGGATTGAGAGTTGAATAAAGATCTTCATAGGAGGCCACTGCTGAGTCAGATAAAGGAGTGAGGCACCAGGCTAATACTCATAGTGTGAATGTCATAAGAAAATCATCACAAATATTACCTATTTATACATTCAACACAGGAGGAAATAAAGGAGATGCAAAGAGTCTATATTCATATCTGATCTTGCTTTTCTTTTTCTGCAACATTGATTTGATTCTGCTGAAACCAGAAGAAACTTTTATATCTAGATGAGTTTTTATTTTATAGATTTTGCGGAGGTTTTAGATGTGGAATAATATACAGAGGCATGTTGAGTTCGTCATTTTTGTGTTTTCATACAGACTATGTCTGTTTTCTTATAGTGTATGACAGACTAGGAAATTTACTATGAACAGAAATCTACTGGCTCTGGGTTGTGGGGAGATACTGATAAAGGAGCCACTTTCTCTTTAAGGCCATCTTGCTTGCAATCCATGGGCAGAAGAGAGTAAGAGAAAGCAAATGTGGTCTACATTTATCCCTTTAAATGGAAACTAGGTATCCCACCTGAAGCCCACACTATGTAAGTGCTATTAGCATGTTAATGAGGGCAGAACCTCTTAGCAAAATCACCCATCATTAGATCTCATCGCCTAATAGTGAAGCATTGGGAACTGAGTGGCCAACAGGTGCTTTGGGGTGAGTTCATTCTGTCCTTGCATCCAATCCCAGAACTGATTTTGCATGGACTTCTCCCATGCAAAATCATGTTTAGAGCATTCACAAAGTCTCAGTTTTCCCACATTATAGCATCTCCAACATCTACAGCCCAAAGTCTAGAAACAATAATAGTGGGACTGCAAGAGGCGATTCTCAATCTCTGTATGAACTTGTGAAACCGAAACTAGCTATCTACCTCCAAAGGACAGATGATATAGGATAGACACACGTAAAGGAGAAGTTCTGCTTTACAATTGCTTTCTTGAAGTGAGCAACAGTGGATCCGTAATTTCTTTTATCTCTGACTTTGTCTATATCATCTTTTAGAGGGCCTCACCTGATTAGTTGAAACACATTCCAAATGATCAATCTTTACAATTACAGTAAACTGATCAAGGGAGGGGGGTTGGTTTGTATATGAATGGCCCTCATAGGCTCATATATTTGAATATTTGGTACAGTTGTGTAACTACTTGGTAAGGATTAGAAGGTAGGTACAGCCGTGTTGAAGGAGTGACACTGCGCTTAGACTTTGAGTTTTCAAAAATTTCATGCCATTCCCAGTACACCCTCTTTGCCTTGTGCTTATGGGTCAAAATATAATCTCTCAGCTATTGCTCAAGTATGATGTGTGTTCGCATGCTGCCATGCTCCCAACCATGATGCTCATGGTCTTGCCCTCTGAAACTGTAAGCGCCAACAACAAGCCTTCTTCTGTAAGTTCTTTTGGTAGTAGTGCTTCTTCACAACAGTAGGAGAATAATTTAAACCGAAGTTAATAATCTTTCATTTTACATTTTCTTCACAATTTGTTATATAATGCATGAAAGGAAGCAGTACCTCCACACCTCTAACATGTTTCAGTGCTTAGAAGAAATGTAATCCACATTCAGGTGATCAGACAGGAGGAGAGTCATAGGAAGTCCATCTAGAACTCAGCATAAGACAGGAACATTCCAGGTGGCCAGTAACTATGAAGAAGTTGAAGGACAACAGGGTATTGAATGCTCCTTTTGACTACAATGAGGCTCAGTAAAGCTAAGAGCTTATATAATGGATGGTGACAAGTAGCAAAGATTACCAGGAGCATCTTTATTGTATATAATTTGTTTTGCTCTTTAAAGTATATGTTTTGAGTAAGTAAGATTCCAATAGTAGATGTTTTCTACAGTGGAACCATTCAGTTGGGCTGTTTATAAACTTCTATGTAGGTATCCAGAGTTCTACTACATTTAGGAAATTTCAAAGCATCTTTTGCAGTAGATGTTTCACCATAGTAAAGAAAATAAACACAAAGGTTGAGTTGAGGAGATCTGGGTCAATAGGTAAAGGCGATTGCTATTCAGATGTAGAAACTGATTTCAAATTTCCATGCAAAAGCTGAATACCATAGTGCAAGCATCTGTAATCCCAGCACTCTGACAAGGAGATGGGAGGAAGAGGCAGCAGAAGTCACAGAAGATCCCTGGCTAGCCAGCCTGGTTTATATTACAGTAAACAGCAAGAGACAACAAACAAGGTGAAGTTAAATATTCATATCCAAAGTGGTCTTCTTCTGACCTCCACAGCAGTTCTGGGGACAGATATGCCATATGCATTCTCACACACAGGTATATGTGAACACACACCACACACACACACACACACACACACACACACACACACACACACACACACATCCCTACATGAACAAATCATTCTAAAAGGACAAAAGAGAGATGATTGTGAACCTAATGAAAGCAAGATCACTATAGAGATAGACCTTCAAAATATACTTCCCAGTCAGCTTAGCTATTTCAGGAATGTGAAATGGGCAATGTTACCATTGAAGACAGTGATTACTGACCACATAGTGCATTTAACTGACCACCTGTATGAATGATGTAATAGCAGATGATGGAAAAAAAAAAAAAAGCTCCATGAGTGATCTAATTAGTGTTTGTAAAATGTAGTAAAGAAATCACATAAAGCAAATATCAAAATTGATATTCTATGCAGAATATTAATGCAGTGTGATTCAACAAAAGAGAGTTGCAAACTATAATACTAGAATCATGCAGAAAAAAAAACTTTTCTGAAATATATACATGAGCAGAGAAGAAAAACTTTGGCTGAACAAGAAATATGTAAGAAAAAAAAAAAAAAAAACCAAACACATTGACTAAATATCCAAGAGTAAACATGGAAAGAAGTGCATGTTCATTGATTATCGTGGCAAGTAGGAATTGTGGTAAATCTTCTCAGCTCGTGTCAGACCATCTCAAATTGGTTTATAAATAAGTAATAACTAAATGTCAATTGCAAGAAATGAGATTTATAAACAAACATTAAGGAAAATGAGAAAAGGAAGATGAGGCATGCCCAGTAGCAAAGCAAACATAATAAAATGTCAGTGGCAATTTTGTATAACATTAGGCAAAATGCCAATCTCGTGTATAATAACCATGTATTTTTGCCAATCTTGGCATAGTCTCTACTATAGTCTAAGTAATGGCTGAGTGTTACATATGCCGGTCCACACAAATGCTTAGTGGTTTTACTAGTCACCCAGTGAAGTCTCACATAGGGTGGTCAGGGTTGATTTCCACTGTACTGTGTCCATTTTAGTAACTGTTGCTTTTGTATTTGATATAACTTTTGTGATAAGCAAATGGGGTTTAGTTTTGAAAACATTTCTCCCTCATGACTAGCTTCCAAGCTCTTGCAAGCTGAAACTAAAGAAACTTTGATCCAGGGAGCCTTTAGATTTTAAGCATTTCATAAGCACTTTGTTTTGGAAAAATCACCATCATATATAAACATATATCCATTAGGACGAAATATCATACATACGTTATAATTTAATTCAGTAAGTCAACATGTTCACTTTTGTGAACATACCAAAATCAATTCATATTTTGATAGTCTTTAAAACCTAATTCTTTAGATGCTGGGGAGAGGGATCAGTGGTTTATAGTGAATTCTGTTAATACTGGCTGAGGTCCTAGGTTTTGTTCCCGGCACTGCTGTCATGTGTTTCACAATAGCCTGTAACACCAGCTTCAGGGAATCTGAAATCATCTTTTGACTTCAGTTAGATTAACCATTTTTGATGAAATTAAATGTTGGAAAAACCTCCGTCTTGATGGCTACATATCAACTATAAGCATGAAAAAAGAATCTTCCATTAAAAAATAAGTAATGTATTCTCATTGCAAAATGATCTAGATAAAATTCAAAATGAACAGGTAATATAATTTATTATACAAACATTGAACCAGGTTAGTGGTAGGAAAATCCTTTTAAAAACACATAGTAGGTGTAGGAAGATGGCTTAGCTGTTAAAACACTGGGATATCATGAAAGACTGCAATTGGCTTTTGCAATGGACATGGCAGATTTTTAAAATATATATGTATATATACACATATATATCTAATTATACATATGTATGATATATATACATATATATTACAAATTAGTGTGTTTGCTAATAACAGTTTTGTTCAAGTATATTCTACTCTTTTACCATATACGTTTTTGTAGCTAGACTTTTACTACTTTGTGGGTTCTTCTTTTTCCCACTCTTCCAGTCTTCCCTAGTTTCATCCCTTATCACTAGATAGGAAAGAAAAAGGAGAGAGAGAGAGAAAGAGAGAGAGAGAGAGAAAGAGAGAGAGAGAGAGAGAGAGAGAGAGAGAGAGAGAGAGAGAGATATCTGTGAATCTAATTTCTTCTTATTTCTTCTTTGAAAAAGACTATTAACAAACTGTAACTATTGGCCCCATCCACCAAACAACTAACAACCCAGCCGGGTGTGGTGGCACATGCCTATAATCCCTGCACTCGGGAGGCAGAGGCAGGTGGATCGCTGTGAGTTCGAGGCCAGCCTGGTCTACAAAGTGGGTTCAGGACAGCCAAGGCTACACAGAGAAACCCTTCTTGAAAAACTAACCAACCAACCAACCAAATAAACAAAACAACAACAACAGCCCTACCATGTGTGTGTGTGTGTGTGTGTGTGTGTGTGTGTGTGTAAAACCTCTGAAAAGTTACCAAAGTTTCAAAGTCACACAGTCACAGACACTACTGTCTGCATCTGGCAAAACCATGCCTCTGCTAGAGCATGAGGCAAATCATAGTCAGTTGCTGTGGGACAATCTGAAGCAGTCCCATATCCCCACACCTGGGATTGAAAATGAAAACATATTCTTATAATATTCCTGTGGTAAAACAGAAACAAAACAAAATCCCATAATTATCAATACAAGTTGTCCACTAGCTTCTGTAGCTGTTACTGATAATTCCACTCTTGATGAATAGTTTTCTTTAGATGTTGACTGTATGTATGTGTGCTTGTCTGTGTGTGTGTGCATGTGTGTCTGTGTGTGTGAGAGACAGAGACAGAGACAAAGAGACAGAGTAAGAGACAGAGAATGTGTGTGTGTGTGTGTGTGTGTGTGTGTACACGTAAATGTGATGTAATATATCCACCATAGAAACTGTATTTACCTGAATCTGGCTAATATTGTTACTATGATCTGTTACCACTCATTTTCTCACAAATGATGACTCTTTTCTTCTTTATGGCTGAATAAAATGTTTCTATGTGTATATAGCAGGTTTTTTCCATCTGTTGATGGATACTCAGGATAATTCCATAACTCAGCTATTGTGATTAGTGCTACGATACAGATGGATGAGAAGTTGTCTGTGTGGTGTTGTAGTCTTGGTTGGGTACGTTCCCAGGAGTATTATAGCTGTATCATTTCATACTTCTATTTTTAGATTCTTGAGAATACTCCAAGGTGATTTCCATGCTGGCTGAATGAGTTTCTGTTTCTACAAGCAGTACAAAAATAACTTTACTTTTCACATATGTTCATAAACATTTGTTGCTGTTTGTTTACTCTAGGACAGCAGTTCTGATTGGGTTAAAATGAGAACCTAGTTAAATTATGAATTACATTTCCCTCATGACTAAGTATGTTGAAATATTTTTCTCATGTATTCATTGGCCATCTTCTGTTCATTTTGTTCGCTCATTTTTAGTTGGAGGGTTTCTATTATTATTTAGTAGTGTTTATTAATTTGTATATGCATTTAACTTTTAATCCTTTATGGTGTTTAGATATTACCAAGAGAATGTTTTTAAGAATGATACTACTAGGAAGTAAGGTAAATACAATATTTAAAATGAAATAAAAATATCTCAGGGACACTGGAGAGATGGCTTTGTGGTTAAGAATACTTGCTACTCTTTCATGGGACTGAAGCTCAACTCTTAGCATCAAATGGAAGCTGACAACCCCTTGTAACTCAAGCCGTAGAGTACCTGATATTCTCCTCTGGCCTTCTGTATGAATATGTATACACACACAAATAAATAACAGAGAACGTAATTTTAAAATGATCTATAGATAGTTCTAAGAAACTTTGTGTACGATCACTTAGCAACTTATAATGACCAATTTTGATATTTTGTAAATAATTTAATATAATATACAACTTTATTCACTTGCACATGGTCAAGGCCTAGAAAGGTAAAGGCAGACTGTTAAAATAAAGACTAAGCTGCTCCCAAAGTCTAAAATACTCTCTTGCTTTTTACAGAGAAACTGACCAAACTCTGATCTTCAACAACAGCAACAACAACAACAACAAAACATAAAAAGCAGGCAACTATAGCATATATTAATAAAACATATGAATAGATTCATTCTAGTACTATAAATGTTTTCCTGGATATAAGAGGCATATGAGAGAGTAAAATAATTCAAATATGAGGCTTTTATTTAAAATGTGATGAATCTAGACACTTTTTAACTGGTCTTAAAAATGAAATTTAATTAAAAATAATTTTACTGCAGAAAAACCTAGTTTAACCTGTAAATAAACATAAGGTTTATTATTAAGTAAACATATATAGTAAAATGCATTTTAAAAATAGATTTCAATGTATTGATATGTAGTTTAATTTTTTAATAAAATATAGCTAGTTAGTAGACCCAGAGCAAAATATGTAAATTACATTAGAACACTGGCATCTCTGTCTTTTGCTTTCACACAGCTCTCAGAGTTTTAGGTTGGAATAAATGATACAATAATGACAACTGCTCCATGATCATGATAGAATTGACACAACAGTTTATTTTACTGTAGGAACAGAAAATATGCAATTTCAAACTGACTATTGAAGGTTTCAAATCCTACATCACAAAAAAAGATTGAAAAACATTTCAAACACAAAGAAAGTGAGAGGAACAAGGCATTTGTCCTTGACTGACAACACAAATTGGAAAACAATAATAGAAGAATTAAGGAAAAACAAATGTAAACGTAACAAGTGGGAAATGGAAGGGTGTATATAATGTTTGTAAATCTATCCCAGTAAAAATAAAATACTGATTAAACACATTGTAAATTATGATAATGCTAATTAAAAACCAGAGAAACATCAATTAAATATTAACTTATGAGGAGAAAGTTGTTTAAGCATTATATAAAATCCCCATACATAGGAAGACAACAGTAGGACATGTTTAGTAAATAACATTTACTATTATTAGTTGTTTTTTGTTTTGTTTTGTTTTTACTAATGTAGTATTCTACATAAGTAATAAATAAAAAGAAATGTATGTCTTAAAAAAAAGAAGAATGAGAATGAAGACTTTTAAAAAGTACACATTGCATCTTTACTCTCAAATATCGTTTCTATATTTTTTCTTTTAAATTTTGCATTTTTACATTAAATAATGGCTTTTTAAGCATTCCAACTTAGTGGTTGTGGTAGTTTTCCATATCTATAGGAGAACACCAATGCTAAATAGTTTACAGAGAGGTAAGATTCATCTTGGTTTATGGTTTCAACGCTTTGGTTGCCCTGCCCTGCTTTGTGGCATGTCTAACGAGCTGTCACATTTCTGTGGGAGGTGTGTGATGGGGGAAACCTCATCACTTCACAGCAGTTGCACAGTGAAAAAGAGGAGCAGGGACAACAGCACAAATTCCTGTCAAGGTCAAATCCAGCATTAGTTACTACCTCCCAGGGTTTCTATCACTATTCCATAGCACTAACTGATGGTGGCAAATCCTTGAACATCTTGTCCATCAGAGACAATTCAGGTCCAAACATTAATCTAGAACATTCTCTAAAAGAGAAATCCAAGATAAATTGTCTTCTGCTATTACTGTTGCTTGGTATGTTGTCTAGTTTGTGAAATCAGTTGAGAATACTTATGTGTGGTAGTAGTGATTGCTTAGCATAATCAAGACTGTGAGTTCAATTCTGACTCAGAATAACAATAATAATGATTATAACATAGAGACAGTGTGGAAACTAGATATTGTCTTCCTGAAGAAAGTTAGTATTTAATTTAAAGATTTATTTTTATTTGTTTTTAATTTTTTAATTTTTTAAAATTGTAATATATTTTATTAATTTATTCATTTTACATCTCAATTGTTATCCCATGCCTTGTAGATTTATAACTAGCAAGAATATTCAGTAAAATATTGAGTTAAATGAGTTAACATCAATCATCCTATATGATGAGTAATCTTCAAGACAAGATGATGAGAAAAATAGGCTACTCACATTAACAAAATATAAATAACACCCTCAGCAATATGTTTTACTGAAACAACTTATTAAACAATGGCTAATTGTATCATGTGTCTAAAATACCCAGATCTATATCAAATCAATACAGATAACAACATTCCCAAGTGAAAACATGTATCAAGGTCATAAATGAATAGAAGAAAATAGATATAAATATGTTGCTGCAATGCAGGTAAGCTTTGAATTGACAATGTTTATCGATAGACTGATATTTTAATTTTGTTTATGTTTCTGTTGAAAAATATTATGATAAACATAACTTGCGAGAAAGAATTTATTTTCCATATAACTTCATATAACTGTTGCAAGGAATTCAAGGCAGGAACCTGCAGCAACTAGTCACGTCATACCCACAGTCAAGAGCTCTTACACAGGGAATAGTAGGGCACTTCCCATCTGGGCCCTCCCAGGCCAATCCAACCATTCAACATAATCACATACAGATGAATGCACCCACATGCCAACCTGATTTAGACAATTTCTCTTTGAGACTCTATTGCAAGGTAATTCTAGGCTGTATCAAATTGCCAATTAAACTATTGATCACAACTGATAAGCATTGTTTACTAAGATAATAAAACAGACCATGTCAATCAAAGGTGATAGCAGTTTATTATAAATTAGCAAGGGCTTTCTGGAGGATGTGGATTCCAACTTCTTATCAACCTTTGTCCTACCAGTAGCCTGTGGCATTACTTCCTGGGTTGTTTCCTAAACAAATAATTCTGAATGGATATACTCCACAAGGAATTCATCATAGCCAAATAATGGGAAGGAATATAATTGAAAAAGACTGCATTATCTATGGTCCTAAGAATAAATACATCTTTTTCCAAGATATATAGGTGTTGAGATGGAATAAGAGTTTTGATAAGATAAATGAAAATGGCTTATAAAATGTTGTGAATCATGTGCATTCAAAAAATTAATAGAATGTATATATATATCTTGCATTAAATGTTTATGTCTAGCCCACATTAGTAGAGTTGAGAAAATTTCCACACACACACACATACGCACACACACACACACACACACACACACATGCTCACATTCTTCCTTCTTTTCTTGTCTGTACTGAATGTGTGGATTATATCTCATCAGAAAGAAATGCCTGGTTCCATCTGTCTTGACTTTTCTCTCTTCCTCATTACCTCAGCCTCAGCGTTCTCTGAGTTTTCTTTGTGTGCCCCATCTTCAATTTCTTCTCTCTGAATAGGAGCATTAGCATCTCAAAATGGTCCATTCAAGGGAACAGTGAGTCCCCCACCACACCCACTGTGGAGACCAGGGAAAAGCTGCATAACTTAAGTAAAATAGAAATCTTTGAAACTTGATCAGATTGCAAAAATGGCATGATTTTCCAGGGATTTTTGCCATGGCCTTCCAAAATACCATATCTATGGTAGCATTTCTTTCTGGCACCCAGGGAATTATACTCTTACATTCAAGACAATTTTAATGAAATTAAATAATTTTTAAACTTATCAGTACTACTGATTTCATTAGCCAATGTTGTAATCGGATACACAGATTTTACTATTATGGCTTCACAGGACACCTATCTATAAAAATGTCATGTGAGAGTGTCCTTTGTAAATTTAATACCTGGCTCAGCCTTATTCTTTAACGTCAAGAAAAATACAATTCCTTCTAAATATTCCAGTGCTAAGGGCATGCAAATTGTCTCTTTCATTTGATTCCCTATTTAAATGTATAAATATTTTGGATTAAAATGTGAAATTTTTTCAACAAATGTTTTGAACTTTAAAGGAGCTTCACGCCATCATATTTCAATAATAATCATCTTCCTAGATATGGTATCTTATGGTGATGAGCTTCATGAGTTATTTGTCATCAAAACTTTTGGCGTCCTTTCTACTGCGAGCTAGAATTTCCGAGCAATGGATAAGAATCACAAGAAAAGACCAAAAGTACACAGCAGAAGAATTCAGGTGCATGTCTATGTAGGAGGAAAAACTTGAAGCACACTGGAGGCGAATATATTAGATTAATATTTTGAAAGTAGGCATCAGATGATCAGTTAGCAATTAACTTATTGTGAACTATTGCTCTCATATAAGAGAGTAATTCTGTGATTTAAGTGACTCAGCAGCCCCTTTGTGGTGATTTAACCCAACGGCTTCTTCAGACACACAGTTATTCACAGGGTAAGTAATAAATATTAAAGTAGGTCTACCTGGGTGGAAAACACATACTTTTTATGTGTTTGAATTTATGTTTGTGTGTAGATGTACACACATTCAGAGAAACCTATATACATGTAGATCAGAAGTTAACATCATATATCTTTCTAAATCACCCTCCACCTTATTTTTTGAGACAAGGTCTCTTACTGAGCCTGGCTGTAACTGCTTGGATAGGCTTGCAGGCCAACATTTCGCAGGGATCATCACAAGTCTTCCTCCGCTGCTGGGGGTACAGCAGGCCAATGCATCAGGCCAGTACAACTTTTTCCATGGCTGAGAGAGAGTCCCATCTCCGGGCCTCATGTTTGCATGGCAAGCACTTAACAAACTGAGCCATCTCTCTAGCCCTACAAATTCCTTCAGGTGAGACTCCATCAGTGTATGATGCCATGGAAAATTGATAACACCTATCAATATGATTTGCAGTATTTTTCTCTAACAATAACTACAGAGAAGGAAGTATCTTGAAAGTGCCTTTGACAAGCATGAAGCTTGTGGCTCTCAGAATTTTCATCCTAACGCTCTGTGATGGCTAGTGTTATACTTTTATTTGGCGCTTTTTATAAGCATGTGTGACACTTCATGTTGTCTCTTGTCATAAAACTCCCTAACAGTGTATGACATTTGAAAATGAGTCTTCTAAGTTCAAAGTCACTGTTGTTTTCACTAATCCATCTGCCTACTGAGACTCCCCAGTGAGCATCTATACAGTGTTTTGTCTTCCAGGGGTACTGAAGGTCTCTTATGTTATTGCAAACACTTACAGGATCCTTCTGGGTAGATTCACCTAATTCGTCTACAAAATGAAAGAGGCACAGAGCACTTCCTTTCATAAAGATCTTACTGTAACAATTCGTCTAGTTACAAACATTGAGGACCTGTGGTATGAATGCCTGCCCTTCAGTTGATGTGGTCTGCGAATATCAGGAGTCTTCACTCTCTTGATCAACGTCTTCTGAAGCAAACCTGATACTTTTAGTGTTAATTTATTTTAAAATATTGTTTCTCAAGTCATCAAATCATTTTTTTCTAAAGGAAGCTTTTGCTGGGAGAATTCCTTGGGGAGGTCCCCCATTTGTACTCTTCACAGAGGGTAAAGGGAAAGTTGTTGGAAACAGATGCATTGATATTTAGTAAGCAACTTTTGAATGAATACTTGCATATGCACTCAGGGCTAGAGGACCATCCGCTCATTATACAAAGGATCCACTTGAATTCTGTGTATTATATATTCAAAACAAGTATCGACTTAGTGCCACCATTAGAACTCCCCAGAGAACCTATGGTCAGGCAGGCCTCCTACTAGGGTTCTGGGTTAACCTGGGGAGGAGCAGGGATGCCTTGAAAGGGCAAAGGTCCTAGCAGCTGGACTGGGACAGGAAAACCTGAAGGGTTAAATCCAGCTTCCTAGGGTCAGGCTTCAGATATCTTAAACTCAGTGCCCTGCCCCTTCTCCACTTCTGTCCTTTCTTCCTGGACTCCTGACCCCAAATCTGAGCCTCTCTTCCTGTCACCCCAAACAACTATACCTGGAACAAAAAGTTTCTCCAAGAAATTCCTTTACACACATGTCCTCCAGTCCTTGGGTTCATACATGGACACCCTTATTTCACCCATGTTAGAGTGTCCCCACCTCTATGTTTTCAAACAAAAATATTCTTCCCACTAGCCCAAAACCTGTGTTTTTTTTTTTTTTTTTTTTTTTTTTTTTTTTTTCCCCTGATTATGATCCTTCTTTCCCTTTAGTCTGAAACAGAACTCATCAGTGTCTCAAGGCAGCCCATTCTACTCACTCACCCAGCTGTGAGGAATGTCTGTCCAGCAGGGATGGACTGCTCCCAGCCTCTCCGGCCTCAGCCGGGTTGGATTCACACCCTTCTCAGGCTCTACCTTCACAAAATGACCAATCCTTTCCTGAGTCTTCTATCCAGAACAGCCCTCTGAAGAAAATTCCATTTTTTTTCCAGTTTCTTACTATTCCCCTACTCTTTCTTCAATCGTAGTGATGAGGCAGACATTGCTCTCCTCCAACACACCAACTCTATTGGCATCGTCACTGTTCCGATTCTACTCACATCTGCCAAGTATACACCAACAAGCCATGTTGAAACACAGTACAAATCCTTCCTCTGCCCTACATGGAAAGCCCTACTATGGGCACCCACCTTCTTTCATGGGCTTTTTTCTGTCTCTCTCTTCTATACCCACTTGCTTTACACCTTCCTGGTTTCACTTACCTGTTTCTCTATGTAACATAATAATCCATTTTCCTGTTGGCTCTGTTTTTTAACAATTAAACTTTATTACACAACTCAACTAGCTTACACAAAAGGTAAAAAAGGTTAAAGGGAAACAAGAGTGAACCTTCTGGTACCCGTTCCACGGGACAGGTACCTACATGTCTCTGGCCTGCGCACTGCTCTGGCCTGTTCACTGATCCTCTTGCCAATCCACAGGCACTCAAGCCTGGTCTGAACCTGCTGCTCCTCTCTGTCCTGTCCGTCTCTCATGTGCAAGGGGTGGTCTCCCTCTCCCATTGAGGGCCTATTAGAAACACAATAGTCCAGGTGGAGTCCTTCTGTCCCCTTCCTGAATTCCAGGCCCAGGATGGCTCCACCCAGTCTTTCTCAAGGTTAATCTCAGGGAGATCCACGATCCTGCTTTCACCTGTGGCAAAGTTTACACTCCTTCCCACATTTCCCTCAAAGAGTTATTTTTCACAGGTTTCACTAGGAAAAACCTAGATGGAGAATCCAGTGATGGAAATCACATGATCCACTACAGCTGATCAAATTAAATCTCTCTCCCAGGTATCAACCAAAATAATACTGCTTAGACCCTGGGGAAAGAGCCTATCTGCAGAAGCAGCCACTGAGAGAACACCCTGCCCCCTGTATTTTTATCTGTCCTCAGGGTCGGGAAGGAGGGGTTAGCTACCTAAAAGCCTCAGGTGGACTGAGAAGCTGTGGGCAGCAAGATTGAGTAACTGGTGACACTTCTGAAAGTGTCTGCTAAGGAGGTCCTCCTAACTGCAGGGAAACTGAGCCTTTCATCCCCAAAGTTCCTCGCAAGACTCCGACACCTGCACACACAGTCTCCACTTCCACAGAGAACTGCGGCCCTTCAGTTGGTCTTATTAGAAGGAGAGTTCTGCTCCTAGAGACGTCCCTCTGCTTTCATTTATTTCCATCTTACCTCCGTCCGTGCAGAGCTGACACCACCCAGCCCCTTCCTTGTCTGCTTCTTTCAAGGACTCTAGAAAGCCAGTCAGAGAGCCAAGTCCTGACTCAACTCTCCAGATCCCAGAGCCCTCTCCCTGTCAGTCCCTTAGACCCTCACCCCTTTCTCTGACCAATATCATCTTTCTTATTTCCTAAGGAAGCTCCCTAGAGGGGTGGAATTGAAGCTTTGCTGTTGTAATCCAGTTTCTGACCCAGGTCTCAACGCTGCCTTGTGTAAATGTTACTCTTACCCCAAGCACAAGGCTGGAAGCCCTGGGAAGTGTGGTGGGAAATGTGAGTTACTTTGCCCTTGTGCATCACAATGTTAAAACATAAGTCCAGGCCAAAACTAACTACTTAGTTAACTAGCCAACGAGAGGGGGAGGAGGGGAGAACAAATAAATAAATGTGCCCCACCCATGGTGACTTTATTGGCCTCTTTCCTGTGGGATTCCTACTTATTCCTGAGATGAAAATCACTCTATAATCACTCTATAATCTTTGCATGAATACTGGAGAGCAATGTGTGTGTGTGTGTGTGTGTGTGTGTGTGTGTGTTCAAAGTTTAAATCTTTGAAGGCATTCTTTTTTAGTACGTTTAAATCTTGTGCTTTATTTTATTTTATTTTTATTGGTTTTTAAACCTAATGTATGCAGGAGAACTCATTGCTTTGTCACTTTCTTCATTTCATTAAGTTACTTCCAATAAGGCTTTAACTACACAATGTCAGTACATTTTGCCAAAAGTCTACTGACACACCAAGGTTTCCAATACTACATCAACCTTACTCATATCCTGTACCTAATTCTTCAAAACTGTAAGAATTTATTCTTTTCTCTAAATTCAATATTGATGTGATGTTATGAGACTGAGAAAAAGATGGTAATTTTTTTTTCATTTGGTAATCTATTCTGGGATTTTTTGACAGAATGCTAAGTGCTGAGCAGCTGATACTATCTAACCCGAGGCAGATGCTTGCTTTCAGCTCAGTTTTTTTTTTTTTTTTGGCTTTTATGCAATGAACTCTAGGGTGCTTTTTACAGCAGGTGCCTCGTGTGGTTTCAGGTAAAATACGTGGATTCTGAAAACAATAGGATAATGTAAACATGAAGTTAGGAAAATATTGAAAATGTTCGAAACTTATTGTGTTAAGATTCAGAACATGCTGAAGATAGACCCCAGACTCAAATAATATGCAAACAACAAAGAGTGTTTATTCTGCAGGATCTAACATATTGGAGTGACCATTCAGACATGATGGTGACACTCTCCTCTGCCCCTCCCTCGCTCTGAGCTTGTATGCTCATTTTAAAGGCTTCTAGGGGAATTCCTAAGGCAGATAGGGCTAGGTAATCATTAGCACGTTAGGATCACCACTCATACAGGATGGCGACACCTGGTGAGCTCAAAGGGGCTTTTGACAAGCAGTTTGATCCAACTTCATAGAGTTTCGGCTGACCAGGCAGCAAACTGTCTCTGTCATCTTCTCTTTTGGGAATCTGCTAACTTTTACTCCCTGTGTACTCAGATAATTAATTTTATTCCTTCTCAAGTCTCTGATGGGGTTGAAAACCTGATAGTTTAGTTTTATAATGAAGCTTAGTTGTTTAGGGGTTAAGATATTTTTAGGTCTAGATAGATGTTTTAATAATGAGTAGTTATGATAGATATTGATTTACATTCAGAATTTTAGACTACCCAAAATAGGAAAGATGTTTTCTTCAAGGCTGCCAAATACAAGTAGCCAAAACTCTATAAATGTAACATTTACATAATTCCTGATTGTTTCGTGGTTCTTCATGCTGTAGGTAGTTTATTGTATATATATGTGTGTAAGTGTGTGTGCGTTTGTCTGTAATAATCTAAATCTGTACATTTAAAAAAGATTTTTACAAACTCTAAAAAATAATTCCAAAAGGGGGTTAAGCAATCATTAGGCTAGAGCACCAGAGCAAACATGGGCAACTCTGGCCAGGTCATGAGTTCATTATAAGGCGGATGATTTCCAGACCAGCAGTATAGCTTCCTTAACCAATTACACCAGCAGTAAGAAGCCCTCTTTAAATAACCCTTTATTCCTCTGGCCAAATCATGGCCATCTCTGGTTGGTTACCCACTATTGCAGTATTTCCAATGACTGAGAAACCCACCTCCGAAGCTCTGGATGAACAAAAACTGAGGCCTGTTGTAAGACTTATTTAACCAGACCTCTCAATTGGTAGAAGATAAAGTTAATTTTCTCTATTACTCTCTTTTCCTAAAAATATTATGTCAGGTCAAGTCAAGGCCTTAATTTTATCTTTTAAAATGAACATTTAGTTAATTTTCTTTGTAAATAAATATTTCCACACACTTCCAATTGGTTTTTAAGATAAACTTTTGTTAAATTTTGCAAAATTTAAATAAATTTTTAATACATCATTTCCACTCCTTTATTTTTAAGTGTTTTATCTCATATTTTTTATTTATTATAACCATACAATGTGTATGCGTGGGCAAGTACATGTGTGTGTAAGTTGAGTGTATGTTTATATATGTCCTTGTATATGTGTATGTGTGTGCTTGTGTGTGGGCATGCATGCCTGCATACCTGCATGCATGAATAGGTATGATTGCTTCAATACCTGCGCATGTGTGTGTGTGTGTGTGTGTGTGCGTGTGTGCGTGTGATTGTGCATGTGTGTGTGTGTGTGTGTTTGGCTGGAAGCGTAACAGTGGAGGTTGAACCATAATTTCACTCACTTGATTTTCTTCCATCCTGTTTAATCCCAGGACCACACTGAGGTTTTCATTGGGCTCTAAGCCACTTTACTTCTTTCTCATCCCAAAAGAAATGATTTCCTTGAATTTCAAATTCCTTTACGTTGTCAGTGGACACACCCACTGGAGGACAGAAAGATTTACCCCGTATACTTCAGTTGATCCTTCCACAAGATACGTGCTATGAAATTAAGCCCCATGTTGTTCTGCCTCCAGGGTGATTGTAAGTAAATCAAGGGTTCTGCATGCTAACTTCACCAGGCTACAGACATTAAAAAGGAAGCAGTTCATATCAGGTATAAGAATTGTACTTGACTCCAGGATAGCTTCAACAGTTAAATGAGGTTGAATACAGAACACCTGCCTTCCACACAGACAAAGTAATCCACTCCCACACTGGAAGAAAGGGTCCCGTGTTCAAGAAGTTCTTCTTCGTCTTTTGTTAGCAGTTATCTGCCAACAGATATAACACACCCTTTAAGTGCTTCTGTCATAACAAACAATAGATAATTGAGAAAAGGAGCACAGCACATTTTCTCAGTGCTGAATTCAGGTTATTATTTACCAAATCCACATAGGTTTGGCATATAGGGAAAGTCTCCTTTCTATTATTTATGGCTAGCAGATATGTGTCACATTTGAAAGTGGCTCAAATTCACAATGTCATCAACAAGCATTATCAACTGTAGATAAAATAAGCCTTTGCAGTTTTAATGAAACGTGGCTGAAAGATAAAGCCATCCAGCACACACTAATGAGCTGAGAAACTGTGCAATAGAGGTGGCAATTTAAAATTGCATTAACCTTGACCCACCTAAAGTATTAGTTTATTATAGAAATAGACAAGCAGAATTCCCCCAAAATAGAGCTAATTAAAAGACAGTATAAAATGCTAAAAATTCCAATAAGCATGGTCACATTATCAAAAACTCTAATAAGTGAGAGAAATCTCCCAGTATAGAGCTACCAAATGCACAATTCAGTAGAATATTTTAAAATTAGAGTAGTTTCAGTCTTCAATATCTTTCAATAAAATATAAAAATGTAGGTGTGCAGCATAAATCTCCTGAAAACCTAATTCAAGCAATATGTAACTAAATCACAGTTTACTTAAGGATGGTATTTCATCCAGGGATGATCTCTTGCTGCCATTGAGGACATCATTTTAGCTTTGGTCCTAAGATGGATACTTCTTATGTGTCTTCTTCCAGCTCTCCCTCAAAATGCCAAACTTTCTGGTTTCCTCCCACCACCAAGAGTCATGCATTTCAGATCTTTACTTCAAAAATTCCTGCTGAGTGAGAAGCTATCCCCAATCTCTTGCTAACGTGTTAATTATTATTGAATGTGTAGGAGGTTCCAGCATGACTGAGATGTGGATTGGGCTAATTGGTTATTAGAAGGGAATTGATGGATCCATAGTTGGTATTTAGTAAGGTTGACAGAAAAGGAAGAAGTGTGAATATGATCTATTTACAGTGTGGTTACTAGGAGCAAGAATGCGTGTGGTGGTCAAGATAGCCTGGCTTTCTGTATTTTGTAGATGCTATGTACCGTGCATGTGTGTGTGTGTGTGTGTGTGTGTGTGTGTGTGCGTGCACACACACACACACACAGAGAGAATATAGGTTTAAAGTTTTAACAAATGCTTCAGGTTTTATGAGTCAGATTCATTTCTCTTAGATAAAATCCATCTATTTGAGACTTTTTATGTCTTGGATGGAAGGACTTGGCAATCTCAAATTCTTTATTCCCACTGGGCTTTTAAACCTTTGTTCCTTTTTAAATAGAAAATGATGGTGTCCCACAGAAGCTCATGTCTTTGTCCCACTGAATCCTACAGTCCTTCAGGCTAAGATGCTAAAAATGAAGACTTCACATGAACATATACACGAGCCAGTAATCACAGGACCCGTTATCAGTGAAATAAAAGAAAAGCACAATGAGATGTCATTATGAAGGGATTGTGGGAGACATCTAACCCTCATGCTAGAAACAAAGAGGTCACTAGATTAAAGACACAAGAAACGTCTGCAGACCTGAGAAAGCCCCGAAGCCCAGGAAGAGCACTCTAAGTGTTCCTAGGAAGGGTTAGAGCACTGCTGATTCCTCAGTGTTAGTCCAGTAAAAAGAAGCTTGCCTAGTCTTTGAACTAAGATATTACAAAATTTAAAGCTTTGGGTTAAATTTCCACATCTATGTTCATTTGTCGCATACGAAATCCTAAAAAAATATTCTCGTATGCAAAGTGCAACTCAGCCACCACACTCACACTTTCTCTTGTGTATAAAGCACCAACGCCACTGATGACATTACCAGAAGAAGCAAGAGATGACAGGCGAATGATTTTTGAAAACCTAATAGTTTTAATAATATCCTAATTTAGGACCAAGAGAGTTATATTCTCTAGTCTTTACTAGTGATTGCTTTATTTTCTAAAAACAAGGTGAAATTCACTCATTTTTATTTAAAAAAAAATTGGAGACCTTATGTGAGTAGCAAAGTAGGAATAGGAGATGAAAGCAGAGATGAGTAATATTCCATTGTGTGTGTGTGTGTGTGCCACATTTTCATTATCCATTCACCTGATGATGGCTATCTAGGTTTCTTCCATTTCCTAGCTATTGTGAATAGAGCAGCAATAAAGATGGATCAGCAAGTGGCTGTATGGGAAGACAAAGAGTTTGTTGAATATTTGTCTTAGAATGTATCTGGGGAAGTCAAATGAGGAAATGATGTGATCACATTTCATTATTTCCAAACACACTATACTCACAAAAAAATAAATTTACACACGAAAAATAATAAAGGATTAGTGTTGAGGAACTAGGACACAGATCCCTCACTTTCTCTTCTTTTTCAAAATTCTCTAAATCATTTGGCTTCATTTTAAATATGTGTATGCTCAAGTTTCTGTGTAAACACTCATTTGAATAAAATAATTTCTTTTACCAAAACAGAAGAGATAAATATGCCCAGTGAGGTCTTTCTCATTTTCTTGCAATTCTGACATTTGGGACTTTCTAGTCTCTCTAATGCACTTCAGCACCCTCTCCTTGAACATCGGTGAAGTTTGCATTTAGTTGTTTGTATTTAAAATGTAGCAGGGTACCATTGTCATAATATTTGTTATTTCCATAAATAAAATTAATTCCTGTGTTATCATTTCATTATCCTGATGTTTGAAACATTGGTGGTTCAACATTTTTAACTTTTATGTATTTATTACTTTATTTACTATCACTGTGGATTGTTGGTGTGTGTGTGTGTGTGTGCATGTGTGTGTGTGTGTGTGTGTGTGTGTGTGAGAGAGAGAGAGAGAGAGAGAGAGAGAGAGAGAGAGAGAGAGAGAGAGAGAGAGAGAGAGTGTCCACCAAAGGACCACTTTGAGAAGTTTTCTTTCTTTTCCACCATAAATTCTAAGGGTAGAATTTGGGTCATCAGGAAAATACTTTTATCCTCTAAGCCATTTGGGCCCCCAAATTGATACTGAAATGAGTAACCTTGCATACACATCTTATTTACATTGTAGAGACAAGAAATTTTAATTTATTTAAGGATTATACTCACACTGGGCATGATGGCACAAGCCTTTAATCCCAGCACTAGAGAGGCAGAGGCAGGCTGATCTCTGTGAGTTTGAGGTCAGTCTGATCTAGAAAGCCAGGGCTCTGTGTAACAGAGAAACCCTGTATCGGGGAAAAAAAAAAGGATTAGTCTCAGAAAGCTGTGAAATATTATAAATATTGTATAAGCATTTTTCTACTATCAATGATCATTGTTTTATTTATTTATTTAAAGCCTTTTATTAAGTTTGGTATTCTGGCTCTTTTATATGTATATGTAATGCATTGTGGTTATTGTCTCCTTCATACTCTTTGTCTCCCTTCCATCACTAATACCTTCCCCATCCTCACTACAAGAGCACAAACTCTGAAATAATAGATGTACCACTTAGGAAAGAAATAAAAATAGTGTCCAGGTGGATGAAAGTTAATTAATTAATTAATGTTTGGGATGGAATTTTCTTTGACACTAATTTCAGAAAATAAAGTTGAAAATAGCCTGAAGTTCGAAAACCTGTTTTAAATATTTCTTTCTAATACAATGAAAAGAAAATTACATTCTATGTATATAAAAATCAATATTTCTCATATCTTATATTACTAAATCATGTTCCAAACTTACTAAGGATGGATTTCATAGAGAAAAATGATATTGTTAGTGAGTGTTATGGTTCCACTAGTTGGGCGCGGTGAAGGCTTCCTGGAACATGGCAACTGGTGTGGATTTCTGTTGTTTTCCTCACCACTGTCTAGCTCAGCACAACTCCTATGCTTTCATATTCTCTGATTGTCTTTAGTGTTTAGAAGGGAAAATATTCATATAGCTTAACTCCTAATAGTTTCCCTACCTCTTTCTTGATTTTGAGAGCTTCCCAATATATTCTCTCTCTTCCCTCTCCCAAGACACACTGGTCACTTTGTTCTGTTAGTGAGGCAGGCATCAGTTCACATTAGATCCTTTGAGTCTACTGTTATCTGACATTTGAGCTTTATTAGAACCTACAGGGCATAATAGCATTTTCCTATGTAAGTGTTTTAATTTTACTTATCTAGTGTGCTTGTGTGAGGGAGTGCACATGTGTGAGTGAGTGTGTCACATCCCCCTGCTCCCCTGTGGAGGAGAGGGAACAGATTTTGAGAGCTGTTCTCATCTTTCTCTCCTTCTAACATGTGGAGCATGGGGAGTCAAACTCAGGTCCTCAGGCTTGCCAGAAAATCCCTTTCTCATTAGCTCACAGCTTTTATTTTTATTTTTTTTCATAAACTGTGTCTTGCATGGAGGTTAGCTTCTCCATCCAACCTATCATAGGAAGCATCTATAATTTCAGACCATCAAATCAATAATGCTCATAATGTTTGTCTTTAATAAATAAATAGTAGATACATAGATAGATAATTGAGAATCCTGCTCCCTTCTGTTTCTTAGCCTTTCTTCATAGTTTTTTGAACAAATTATTTTGGCGCTTTCCAAACAAACAAATATATTTATTTAGAATTCAGTTTAATTTTTACTTTTGTATTTCAATTAAACAAATTTTCACTTTGCTTTCCAAAGCTAGCATTGCATACGTTTTTTCCCCTGTGGTGAAGATAACATTTTGTTTTGTTTATTTGTTTTTGATTTTCAAGACAGGGTTTCTCTGTGTAGTCTTGGCTGTCCTGGACTCGCTTTGTAGACCAAGCTGGCCTTGAACTCACAGCAATCCACCTGCCTCTGCCTCCCGAGTTCTGGGAATACATTTTTTTATAATATATTTTCCTCATTTCTAAGTGAAAGTTAATCAAAATCAGATTTGTATGTGAGTTAAGCTCTGGGTCTGTGAAAGTATAAACTTTCAAACACCTGAATATAAAAATAAATGTCCATAAATAATCTACAATTTCTACAAAATTGTTGACTAACCCTCTGTTTACATGTGTACATGCATATGTCTTCTATTTTTGAAAAAATAGAACCTCTTCCAAGAACTTGTTCCCTTTAGAGGTAGTGTCCATCTTCCATGTAGTTTGCATCTCTGAAGTCTGTATTCAAATTCCATGTGGGGTGTGAAGGGTTATAGGAACTTTTGTGCTACAAGTGTTATTCCTGAGCTACAGTCACCATTACATTGTTTCTGAAGTTATCTTTTCCTATAATAGTGACATTTTAAAGCCAGAGTAGAAAAGGCCACCTACAGTCCCAACATTAAAGAGTCTGGTGTAAGAAGATTGCACATTCAGGGTCAGCCTAAGCTGCATGGCCAGGCTGGCTCAAAAGGTAAAGTTGATTTGTGGCATGCAATTAAAACAACTGTGTTTGCATGTTAAGTCTTGTTAGATAATCTACTGGCAACAAAAATTCATCTGAAAATTGTTAATGACTAAAATATTGAGAGCTATAGGCTGCTTTGTGCAAGCACAGAGCAGAACTAAAAGCAGGTAGAAACAGACCTGCAACCTCAGCTCTATACTGCCTTGGAAGGAAGGTTCTCAGACTCAAGGCAGCTGAAGCAACATTGTGAGGTCAAGATTACACTCAGCAATTTATGGAAACTGTACTTCAAAACGAAAGATTAAATAAGGGCTGTGAATATACCTCAATGATATAACTACCGCGTCCCCTGGATGGGGAGACCTGGTGGCACTCAGAGGAAGGATAGCAGGCTACCAAGAAGAGACTTGATACCCTATGAGCATATACAGGGGGAAGAAGTTCCCCTCAGTCACAGTCATAGGGGAGGGTAGTAAGGGGAAAATGGGCGAGAGGGAGGAATGGGAGGACACAAGGCATGGGATAACCATTGAGATGTAATATGAATAAATTGATTTAAAAAATAAATAAATATATAGACATAAATGTGTATGTTCCCTATGTAAAGCGTATAGATCATATTACATAAATACATATATACATACAGATTTAAAAAGTGGCAAAACAATTAGATATGTCTCATATTTATGTGGGTGTTTCAATTGATATTCTTTAAAGTAAATCCGCATGAATAATAACTCATAAGAAAAAAGAGATTTTGTGGATTTGTGTTTCCATTGGGCAGATTTAATTACACCAGAAAGGCTTTAATCAGTCACTCAGGCCTTGGACTCCTTCATTCAGTTTTGAAAGAGAATCTGTGAAGAAAACTGTGGATTTTGGATCACTTTGAAACATACTTGGAGTTGGCATTTATAACTGAGAAAAAAATAAGATATTTTTGTATGTGAAGTTGCTAATAATGAGATTTTCTTCCTTTTGTTGACGTAATTCCACCCACATGGAACGTCTGCATCGACTCTCCTTTTTGTTAAATCAACCTCGGCCATTAACTGAACAGGCAGAAATGCGTGTGCAGGAAGGAGTGGACATTCAAAGAAAACAGGTGTACCCGGCGAATGGCTAGGCTGCACTCTTGGCACAAACACACATGAACACGACTAAAAAACAAATTCTAAGTCCCAGATTTTCCCCTTTCCTTGACATCTAACATAGTTCATACAAACAGAACTGTTCAGAACATACAAGCTTTTACTTTTAGATTAGTTAGATTATAAATAAAATCTGAGATCTCATAGGTGTTACGTGATCATGTTTTTTTTTTTTTTTTCTTTCAGTCGTCTCCTGAGTTGAAGTCAGAGCTCTCCATGTTCTCTGACTGCAGCACTGAAGGCATTTACACTGACAGGCAGGCCACTCTTGCTGGGTATGCGGCTAATATTTGGATCCTAGTCAGCGTTCTCATTTTAGGTTCTCAGAGTACGTGGGCTGTCTCATGACAAGCAGTGACAGCAGGGTTGTTAAGCAACCACCACCTTTCTGAAATTAAAATAACCAAGAATGTGCCTTTCTCAGCCAATTCTCCTGGGGACCGGCAGGAGAATGCCGTCCCCTAAACTCAGAGCAAGAAAAGCTATAGGGTTTGTATTTATTCTACTGTCTGTTTTAACATGTATACCTCACATTTCTTTTTGTAGAATTCTTATTAGTTTAGGAGAAATTGATTTCATAGGTTTTTAATGTATGCTTTTAAATGGACTTTTAGAAGTCATTATATGCACATTTTATGTTGCCAGAATACGTGCCCTTGGCACAAAAAGCACATCATAAGGACTTCTATCTAAACTCTGGCTGGCTATCGCAAGCTGACAGAGACTGGACAGATAGCTCAGTGGATGAAAGTACGCTCTGAGTAAGGGCCATTGTTTGAATTCCCAGAAACCTTTTAAAAGTAGGAGCTAGTCATGCAGTGCGCATATATATATATCTGTAATCTTAATGTTTCTGCAGGGAGATGGACGGGAGACCAGAGAATCTCGGGAAGTTTGAAGGCCCACCAGTGTGATGATGTGCTTGCAGAAAAATAGCAAACCGATACTGTTTCGGCTAGGTGAAAAGAAAGTCGCCATACCCCAGGTTGTTCCATGAGCTCATGAGCACGCTGTGGTATGGAAAGAGTTTCATTCATACACACATATGCACAGAGACACACACACAAATGCACACATACACACATTACACACACACACAAACACACACATACACGCACACTGTTGAAGCTTGGTATTGTACTTTTATCCGTACAAGAACATAATTTGGGGTGCTATGGTTCACAGTATAGGACAAATTACCACTTTATCAGGTGAAAATGCTTATTTTGCTTTTAAATCAAAACAGCACAATTTTCCCTTCAATTTTATTTTTTTAGCTCTGATGACATGTACCATGATGCTAAATATTTAAAATACGTCTAAATGATTATTTGACTGCATCGTTCAGAAGACATGTATACAGTGAAATGCAGAATTTTTCTGTGAGAAAAACCATGAGTGTGATGAAATGCTTACCAGCACAAATAATGGAGCCGATAATTCAAATTTACCCATAATATTTTATGGTGTTCACCCAATGAATCAATTGCAGCATGCAACATCCATGGGACGGGGCAAAGTGTTTTTTTCCAAGGACATTGGCTTGCTTGGCACAAGTCTGTACCTGGTTCCTCCAACATAGTAGCATGCAGGCCTGCTGGGCACTTGTCTTCACCCTGTAAACCTGACAGATGTGATCCCAGTGAGGTTCCACCACCTTCCACAGCTGAGTGGAGCCCATATGTTGCAGAGTCAACAGAAAGAAAAGAAGAAGATAAATTCAGTTGTCAATGTAAGTAATTGGGGTTGTCCTGCCGCCCTCCACAGTCAGTGTGGAAGACGGCCATTTCCTTAATTATTTATAACAAAGCAGCAATGGGCTCTACAAACACCACTGCACTTTGCCAGTGTGTTTACCCCTATGGCTCTTTATACTCCATTTGTACAGAGGAAGGCAAGTTGTTGTCTTAATTGTTCACCCTGAAGAGTTTACTGGATTTATAAACAGATAATGGTGGGTGGTTATAGAGTTCAAAGTAGAAGTAAAGGAACTCTTGTATAACCAACTCCTTCCACATGGCTGGAAAGGGCATCTCATTTCAACATGTTTCCACTTTCTATACTTTGGATTCTAAATGAGTTTAGCTTAGTATGCCATCCAGGTCAACATTTGTCCCCAGAAAGTGTCACCGATGTTGACAGTATGCATGAGCTGGGTTGATAAATTGTACAAGGTTACAAAATTACAGGTGAGGCATCAGAATACAGATACAACAATCTAATATATTTACCATTTAGTAATAATAAACTTAAAGGTAGAGGCTGGAGAGATGGTCCACTGGACTCATCCAGAGGACACGGGTTTGGCTCCCAGAGCCCACATGGTAGCTCACAACCATCTGTAATTCTACAACAGGGAATTGGACACCCACTTCTGAAGTCTGTGAACACTGTATGTTTGTGGTTCATATACAATCACACACGAAAAATTACTAATACACATAAATTAAAATAAAATAATTAAAAATTCAAAAGTAGCCTACTTACAAAGATTGTTTGAGATATTTTTATCTAGATAAAATAAGTCTACTGTCTTTCAGAAGTTTTATATAGAATTGGAAAATAACACAGAGTGCTATAAAAAGTGGATAAGCCACAAATAGATATATAAATGATGTAGTGAAATCTTATAATGGGGAGACATCTACTTATGATAGGTTCATGAAGGCTGCCTCTTCTCGTCTTCTCAATAATCACATTGTCTTTCAAAATGTTTTCCCGTGTTCCATTGTAAAATGAAATGTCATTCCTCAATTTTTGATAAATGAATTTTCTGAAGAGGCAAAAGCTGCAAGATTACAGTTTGTTTTTTTTTTAACATGCATGAATCAATCATTTAAATTATGTTATTTTATTTTAACTCTATGGTGTTCCTATTTGCAAGCATGTACACTTTGTTTATTCACCCAGTGAATAAGAAACTGATACAAAGACAGATAGATATACATATTTAGTATATATGTGTATCACACATCCAACCTAAAACACTTACATACTGCTGCTTACATACTGCTGTTAAGCAAGTTAAAAGGATTTTGTTTTGTTAAAGAGGAGGGATATTTTTATTAGGAAATTGAACCTGGAATGGTGGCAGAAGTCTATTTTCCCAGCACTGAACATGCAGAAACAGAGGGACTGGAAGTTAGAAACCTGTCTAAGCTACATGGAGAGCTTGAGGGTCAACAATGACTAAGCTGAATAACTGAAAAAAAAATGTTACCCAAGCTCTTTTAAAAATACTTGAAATGCTTATTTTATTTAGAATAATTTTTCCAAATATAATTAGTAGTTTGAAACTACTATTGCCCATGTTAAAATGGGATTATTAAGGTAATATTTGTAAGCAATGCCAAATAGCTAAAATAAGTGTATGTAAAAACATCAGCTAAAGGCCAGCAAGAAGGTCAGGTGCTAAAGGCATTTGCCACCCACTCTAAAGGCCTGAGTATGACCCTTGGGACCCACACACCAGAATAGAACCAATTCCCAAAAGATATCTAATGAGCCCTGCATGTATGCTGTACATGTACCACACACACACACACACAAACGCACTTATATAATTATTATTTAAATTAAAATAAAGACATTTGATTAGTTAAAAACCATCTGACTGCAGTTGGGCATGGTGGCGCATGCCTTTAATCTCAGCACTTGGGAAGCAGAGGCAGGAGGATCACTGTGAGTTAGAGCCCAGGCTGGTCTACAGAGAGAGTTCCAGGATAGCCAAGTCTTCACAGAGAAACCTGGTATGGAAAAAGAAGTCATCCAATCCTAGTTAAGGTGACAACCTTAAATTTACATATTTTGATACATTACAAATACATTAATAACATGAATTAAACATATTCACTTCAAAAACAGTCCATTTGGAAACCATTATCATACTAAGATTTTACCTAGTGACAGTGGGTAATCTAATAGTAGTGTTATCAAGTGACAGTGTGCTCAAAGGAGTCCCTGTGTCTCAATCTTGTTCAATTATCCGTCACCGCTTAGACACTTCTGAGTTCTTTGGCATCGCAAGGCTGACCAGGCTGCAGACGAATTACTTGGCTATGCAGGGAACCTGCTTCGTTGAGTAGATTGAAACTTAATAAAGGTCTGAATAATTAAAAGTTTATCTTTCTGAATATTTTATATGTTGTTCATACTTGTGAATATCAACATACACTGACAAAAAGCCCCACAATTATATTTGCATAACGTACTTAGCTGATTTTTTTCAATACACTATGTGCATTTGAATTTAACAGGGGAAATTGATTGGACTTGATTGGTTTATTTATTTTGAAAGCTTATTTGTTTAAAAGCTCTGAATATCTTTTAAAAATCTTATCACAGGACACATCAAGTATAAGTGGTATGAAAAAACTGTGGAGAGATATTTATCATTTACTATTGAGGAAAGACTGCATATATATAGGAGTACAGGGAATCGAAAAATGGTTGGGATTTTTAGACTTTAAAATTTTCTTTGGAATGTTTTTCATACTTGAGAATTAAACATAAGCCCATGAACCTCATAAGTGCATCAATAATGAGGAAGGGTGTACTGAGAAAACTGTCCTTCTCCCTTCCCTAGCCTAGGAATGCAATTTATGACTGTCAGGCAAGATGCCCATCTCTTTAGGATGAATTTGCCTTAGGAAGTTTTTAAGTGTTTCATTTAGGTAGACAAGTAGAGCATCTTAGCTTCAGCTCTATCAGAAGACTTGATTTAGTTTTACTCAATATTTGCAAACATACTAACACACATGCACACTGGCATGAAAGGTCATTATGATCTCATTGGATTCTAATGTTAATTAAACTCCCTTGTTCACATGAATGCATCATTATAGTTGGAACCACAGATATATTAATAATTTTAATGAATTAACCTCTGTTTTTGTAGTTATTGTCTTTCTTAGACTATATGTGGCTAATTGGAAACAATAATTTGGGAATTATATATATTATTATTATATGTATGTATATGTCATATATAAATATATTTATATTATTTATTGATACATATATAATACTCACACATAAGATATCACACACACACACATATATATATCTATGTAGATAGATAGATAAAATAAAGTTACCTATTTTCCAAAGGCTACAATTAACTCACCACAAAAATCTGTTTGAGAAATCTAATTAAATTAATTTTTCTATTTAGTATTACTAAAATGTGTTCATTTATCATAAATTACTGTATGTCTGTTAAACTGAAGAATAGTTTGTAACAAGACCATCCCACTTGTAAAAGTATTCTTTTCACTTGGATATGATGTTGTGTGAGTGTGTGTGTATGTATTGTTGTGTGGGTGTGTGTGTATGTATTGTTGTGTGAGTGTGTGTGTACATATTGTGTGTCTGTGCACTTGTGTCGTTTTCTTGTCATATCTTCATGGTCATGCATGTGCATGTAGAAGCAGAAGTCAACATCAGGTGCCTTCCTCCCCCATACTCCATCTTACTGATTTACACACAGGCTCTGCTACTGAACCTAATGGTCACTGTTTAAGCTAATGCACTTCTCAGGAAATCGCAGAGATCCTCCAGTGTCTACCTCTTCATCACTGGGACTTTTGATGTGTCCCACGGTGCTGGGATCTGAACTCAAGTCTTTATGCTTGAGCAGCTACTGCTTTTCCCACTGAGCTACCCTCTCAGCTTGACACATGGCTTTTGATGAACACAGTTCCTTGCGTGGCTTAAACAAAGAAATGGTGAAGCTAGAGGTCACCTAAGTCAATATGCTTCTCCTAATACAAAATGGCAGGAAATGATAGCTGCATAACACAATATTTTATTTTCTTTAAACGTATATGAAGCAGGCAAGATGACTCTGTGAATATAAATGTTTACTACCCAGACTAAGTACCCGAGTTCAATCCTAGGGTCCCACATTATAGAAGAATAGAAGTGATTTCCGTAAATTGTCTCTTGGCACACACAAGTGTGCACACACACTGTCAGAGACAGACAGACTGACAACACAAATACACATTCAGAGAGAGAGAGACAGACAGACAGACAGACAGACACAGAGAAATATAGAGAAAGACAGAGGAAGAAGAGAAAGAAGAAGAAGAAGAAGAAGGAGAAGAAGAAGAAGAAGAAGAAGAAGAAGAAGAAGAAGAAGAAGAAGAAGAAGAAGAAGAAGAAGAAGAAGAAGAAGAAGAAGAAGAAATAAGAAAATTTAATTCATTTGGTAATTTACTTATATACTCAAATTTTGTGGTCAGTTTTTCTTAAACTTTTATACACTGATTTTTTTCTCTATGACTTGTGCTAATAGATAAACCTGTTTCTCTGAAGCTCAAATTAAATAATTGCCATCTAATGAATGATGATCTCCAACATCCATACATACTCCAGGGACTGTAATACTCTATAGAAAGGACTTAATCCCTACAGCACTCAGTAGTGCTCTCAATTGAAGTTCCCTACCACAGTCCCTTTTAAGTTCCTATTTCCCAAGTACATTCCCCAGAAAGCAGAGTCCTTTATGATGCTCCTTGAAAAGTGACTTGGGGAAGAAGAATGTTCAGAAAATACTAGATGCTTCATTTCTCCCTTAGAGCACCTTGATGAATATTTTAACAAAAGAAATCTGTGCTTTTCTGAGCTTAAAATCCAAATCAATCGCCAGCTTTTCATAAATGTATTTCACTTTGAGTCTCCTTTTCCCATGCTGATGGTTTTGCTTTTAAAATCAAACTCAGTCACATTCTGTGGCTTCTTGGGTCTTCTTACTATACGTCCCTGTCTGCAGGCTCATCAAACATGAAAAAAGTTCAATTTTCATATGCAGGCATTGTGAGATCTAAGATGTAGGAAATTGTGCCTTTCATAACTGTAACATTCCCCAATTCATTGCTAGAAGCAATACAAGCCAGGTGGGTATTGTAATCTATCACTGACCCATGAAGAGCTTTGGGGCATCTAAAGGTGATGGCAGGAGATGTCTCCACTGCCACCTCTATAAGGAAAGGTTGATCAGGACTGAGCTGGTATGCCTCACTCTTGTTCAAAGCCTAAGATTAAATAGGAACAGTATAAAGGAATTTTTTTCTAATAGAAAGAAAAAGATGAGATTGAGAAAGGACACACAGTGAGCATTTTTCTCAGCCAAGAGATGTCAACTGAAGAGTTGAATGCAGCATGTTTAGAGGTAGGAGTATAGTTATTTATTTCTAAATCTAGGGTCTACTAAACTTTACCACCTTTGTTATTTTTCCTTTTTCCTTTTCAATTTTTCTTTAAATTATCATTACATTTTATTTATATATATGTATGTGTGTGAACACATAGCTTACATCTATTGGTTATAGGACAACTTTTGGGAGTCAAGTACCCTCTTCCAGCATAGAGGTTCTAGGATTCAACCTCAAAGTGTTTGGTTTGGTGGCAAGTGCCTTTATCCTCAGAATCATCTTGCCATCCCCTGTTCCCTTTCTCTATCAGGGACGATAGAGCCAAACCCCAGAGGCTCATGTAATTTAAATGCTCTGGTCCTTACCTGGTGGATTGTTTAGGAAGGGTTAGGAATTTTGGCATTTTTGAAGAAACCATAATCTTATTGGAGGAGGTGTGTCTCTGGGAGTGGGCTTGACTGTTTCAAAAGTCCATTTAAATCCAGTCATGCTCCCCCTCCCTCACTTCTCCCCCTCCCCCTCCTCTCTCTGTCTCTGCCTCCGTCTTCTTCATAAGATGTAGCACTATGCCTGACTGCCTGTGGCCAAGGTCCTTGCCATGATAGTCATGGACTAACCCTCTGAAAGTGTAAGCCAGCTCACAATTAAGTGCTTCTCTTTATAATATGCCTTGGTTATGGTGTTTCATAGATGCAGTAGAACAGTAACAAAGACAGCCAGAGTCATTACCATATACAAATGTTCTCACCAAACTCTTCTTTTCAATAAATCTTAATTCTTGGAGACAAGAACCAAGGTCCTTTTCATGAAACTCTTAGAGATTCCCAACCTGTTTTATTTGAGATGCTGTTGGTTAGAAATGAATCAACAAATCAAGCTGAATTAAAACAGTAGTATAGTTTAGCAAAAGTGGTGACTGGTTATAAGCCACAATCACTACATGTGACTAGGCTGGCCACTTGGTGGGCAATTAACCAGAGACAAACCCAGAACAGGAAGTTTGGATGGACATGCATATAAAATTGTGATGGTTAGTTTGATTTTCGTTTTTAATTTATTCTTCTATTATGTAGTGCATTCCAACCATAGTTTCCTCCCAATCTCTCCCTTGCCTTCCCTTCTCCCCACATCCACTCCTTTTCAGTTTTCCATGAGAAAAGAGAAGGCCTCCGTGGGATACCAATCTAACACTGCATAACTAGATATAATAAGAATAGGCACAAACTGTCACACTGAGGCAGGATGAGGCAATCCAGTAGGAGGAAACTGGTCTGAAGAGTAGGCAAAAGAGTTGGAGACAACCCATGCCCCAACACACACACTGTTAGGATTCCTGTAAGAAAATCCAAGCTAAACAACCATAACATATATTCAGAGGACCTACAGGAAGCTCTGCCATTGCCCCTTTAGACTCTGTAAGACCTAAGAGCCGTGCTTAGCTGATTCTGTGGGCCATGTTATTCTGGTGTCCTCAAGCACTCTGGCTTCTACAACCCTTACTCCCCTCCTTCTACAGGGATCCCCAAGCTCTGGGGTCTGCAGTTCTCTGTATCTGTTCCCATCAGTTGCTGCATGAAACCTCTCTGATGACAATTAGACTAAGCACCAATCTATGAATATAGCAAACTATCATTAGGAATCATGTCATTGACTGTTTTAGATGTTGGTTTGGGTTTTGGTTTGTTTGTGTTGCTAGTCATCATTTGTTCTATCCCAGGACTCTGGGCTATGAAGCTTCTGATTTCTGGCTATCCAAGCAGTGTTGGGCATGGGTTGATGGTTGGGTTGGTGTCCCAGTCCCACCACTGGAAGCCTTGCCTGGTTACAGAAGATGGCTGATTCAAGCTCTGTGTTTGCCATTACTAGTACTCCTCATTAGGGTCGATCTAACAGATTCCAGGGAGTTTCCACATTGCCCCTGAAATAATCCCAGCTCCAGTTGTCTATCCCTGTACTTTCTCCCTCCATACCCCCAACCAGATATCTCAAATTCCCATCTCCCCATTTAACCCCTAAAATCTTTACCTCTTCTCAGAAAGATCTGTGCATCTCTCCTAGCTCTCTCCTTGTTACTTAGCCTTTCTAGGTATATGGATTGTAGCAAGGTCATGTTATGATTAGGGTTTTTAAAAATTTTATCTATCATTTATGTATGTATGTATGTATGTATGTATGTATGTATGTATGTATGTATGTATCTATCTATCTATCCATCATCTATCATATCCTGACTGTAGTTTTTCCTTCTGTCCTTTCCTCCCAGCTGCTTCCCACACTCACACCTAACTCCCGACTTCATCTACTCCTTTTCTACTCAGAAATGAGCATGTTTCCCATGGATATCAAACAGCCATGGCATGTCAAATTGCAGTAAGACTAAGCACTTCCTTTCCTATTAAGACTAGACAATAGAAATAGAAGGAACATTGCCACCATATGGGACTAGCTCTGACACTGGCTGAAACGTCAATGTCAAGGCATAGAAAATGATTATTGTTGACTAAAGAACCCCTATGAATTACTTTTATTATTACTGTTGACACTCTTCATATGGCATGAATGAAAATTTTACATGTCTTCTTTTCCTGCTCATACAAAAAGCAGAAATCCAGCCTTAATTGTTCTGTGCATCACATACACCTTATACACTTATAATTTTAAAGCTCTATAGTGCTTGTGAGAAAGTATACGCTTCCAGAACAAAAGAACCAGACACTGACATTGGATCAGACCTGCCAGGATGCATTCCTCACAGCATATTGATGGTTAGTTTTAATAGTTAACATTCTACAATTAGTATCACCTGAGAAGGGCATCTCACGAGGGATTGTTGACATTAGCATGACCTCTGGGCATGTCTGTGGGGGTACAGTTTTAACTGAAATAATGAATGTGGAAGATGCAGCATAATGTGGGCATCAAACTTCCACAAGCTGGGGTCCTGGGACATCTGAGTGGAGGCTGCAATGAGCACAAGTGATCAATCAAATAAATGTGCATGCATTAATTCGCTCTCTGCTCTTGACTCTGGCTATCGTGTGACTGGCTATTTGAAGTATGCCCTTATCCTGACTCTCCCACATTGATGGCTGTTTCCTGGAATTGTGAGCTGAAATACCCCCGTTTCCCCCTACATTGTGTTTTTGTTAGTGCATTTTATTATAAAGACAAAAATAAAACTGGGACACACCTCTAAACAATCTTAAGTATAGTTTCACCTCTGAAAGGCTCCCTGCCCAGAAGCAGGATTGGGTGTTTGCAAGCCACACTGATACTGGAGGCAGCTAAATAAAGTGATTAGCTTTCTAAAATGCTTGTGAGTTGATGCAATGGGATCCCGAGACAGCATTGCCAGTCACCAGAGTCTTGACAGACATGTTGCATTTTGAGATATTTATTATCATCCTAAAGATCACCCAGGCCTGGCGTCAACCTCGCCTTTCCTCCTCAGTTCTGTTAAGCCGTATATGCTCAGAAAATTGCTGGTGCTAGTTTATAGGAAGCAATATTGGTAGGTAATTGGTTAGGAGCTGCGATAGCCAGATTGAATCTTGATGGTCCAGCAGCCAGCATGCCACATTGGAGAAGTTACTCAATAGCTTTGCTGTACTTAACATATAAATGGAAATGATCACAGGCTGACTTTTTATCTTATGCTAACTTCAGGGAGATAACATGTGGAAAGTATGAAAAGCAATGAGAGCGAGGAGTTCACCTTCCTAAATAACAGCAATTAGTGTTTTTAATTATATTATCATAAGTATATTAATATTCTCAAGATAACTGTATAGCTAAAATTCATAAGTATATAAATGTATATTTGTGTATTAAAATGTATTTTTGTTTATTTATTCTGTGTATGTATTTGTGTGAGTGTAAGTATGTGTGTGTAAGTATGTGTGTGTGTGTGTTTATGTTTGTGTGTATTTCAGAGAAGAACTTCTCTGTTTCTACCATGTGGAACCTGTAGATTGAACCCAAGTCCTCAGGCATTTTGGTAAATATCTTTACCAGCTAAGATATTTTTCGTTACACATACGCATATAATTTTAGTTGCTAATAATCAAAGAGCCTAATACCTGCACAAAAACATATCAAATGGGTTTACCTCCTCAGCATGGGGAAGTGACCAGGCAGAGTACAAGTAGTCACTTGTCTTTCTGCCCAAAAAAGTTGTAAAGCCTCTTCCATCTTTTTAAATCACTACATGAACTCATTATATTACTATGGCTTGAGGTCAATCTAATTTAAATTTTCTGGTGTTTAAAATAATGTTTTATGGCAATTTATGTAATATCACAGTGCTGTTAAAAATAATTTATTTTCCACACAGAGTGCAAGATATAGGATATTTGACCACTTATCTTCACTTTTACTTTCCTCTACCATACTTAGGCCTTTCCACACTCTGAACTTATGACATAACTTGATAGTATTTTCTCCTTGATTCTATTCTGCCTTTTTCCTTTATTTATTATAAATGTACTGAAATTTTTGCTGAAATTTTGTCAAATGAATCCATCTTCTCCATTTGTTCTTTTTCATTTTGAGCTCTAATTAGAAAAGCTTTCTTACCTTCACTTTATGAGTTAATCCATCCATGTTTTCGTTTGCTGACATTGTCTGTAGATGCTAGTAGGAGATTGGACACTAGACCCCCATGGATACCAACATCTATTAGTCTCAGATATCAAATGGAATGACTAATAGTTTGCATATGGTCTGTGCACAATCTGCTATACAACTTTACTCTCTAAAACACTTACACTAGCAAACTCAGTGTAAATGCTGTATAAACAGCAGCCACTCTAAAACTTTAAGGGAACAGTAACAAGAAAGTAAAGTGTACTGAACAAAATACAAATGTAATTTTAATTCTATAATATTTTTGAGGTCCAGTTTGTTGAAGGTAAAACTAAGGATAAAGAAGTCTGATGTCTGTGCATGGTTTCAACTGCTACATTTAGAGGGATTGTTTATTTGGATGGCATATGACTGGAGTTATGAATCTGATCTCATCTTGTGTCACATGGATCTCTAAGTGTTTGATACAATTTATGCAAAAGGCCCACATTATGACCAGTGATTTCAAACTCCATTATCATATCGTACATTTTCATTTCCGTTTCTGTGTCTTTTATATCAATTTGAAATTGCTTTTTGTTTTGTTTCATTACTTAATTTTTTTCTCCTGGTTTTATTAGGTGGGTTTATTCTTTCAATATTCCAACCAGGGTTTTAGAAATTATTTATTTTATTTTTAATTAATGCATATACATCTATGCCTATATTTATGTATACCTCATACACGCAGATGTTGTTAGAAGCCAGGGAGGTCACCAGATACCCTGGAGCTGGAATTAGGCAGTGGAGGAATATCTGTCATGCATGATTTCAATGAAACTCAGGTCTTCTGGAAGAGCAGCAAGCACTCTTAACAACTGAGCCATTTCTTCAGCCCCTCTAACTACCTCTTAATGATCTATAAGTAATACTGATTTTTTCTTATTTATTTCCCTTGAGGAGATAGTACTGTATGTAATCTTATCACAGAAAGTCTATGTCCAGTGTGTCACAAACTTTTTGCTATGAAGACATTATAGATATTAAGAATCATATGCCAAAAAGAATCATATGCCTAGTTATAAACAAACCCACCCTAACATCAAAATATGATTATACATAAATGTTCTATAACACACACATATTTTTACTTAGGGTTGCTATCTGAAAGAGACACCATGTGAGAAGAGACCATGACCGTAGCAACTCTTATAAATGGAAGGATTTAACTGGAACTGGCTTACAGTTCAGAGGTCTAGCCCACTGTCATCATGGTAGAATGCCTGGTGGCACACAGGCAGATATAGTGCTGGAGAGGTAGCTGAGTTCTTCATCTAGATTGGCAGACAGCAGGAAAAGGGTGAGGCCCTGGCCCTGGCTTGAGCGTCTGACAACTCAAAGGTCACCCTCAGGGACACACTTCCTCCTACAAAGCCACATCTATTCCAACAAGGCCACACCTTCTAATACGCCCACTTCCCATGGGCATATGGGGATCATTTTCACTCAAATATATAATATATATATATATCCAAAATACTTTACCAACATAGAGAGACAGAATTTGCTGGCCTTCTGCTCTGAAGTTATTCATAAGTATAATTGTATGACCTAAAAGATAGGAATTTTCCATTTTTGAATTACTATGAATATATTAGTTTTTGTCTTATTGTAATGGCTTTTACCTGAACTTGTAATAGCCTGAATAGTTTGCATAATGTCTCCACTGCGAGATTAAGTACCAATGAAGAAAATGGGCAGCTGTGTCTTTCGTACTCACAAGGTGAGAATGCATCTAATATTTTCTCCCAAGGTGAAATGCTGACTTTAGAACTGAAGAATTAATTATCTTTAATCATGTGTATGTGTCTGTGTATTTTTCTGTATCACTGACACATAACAGATTTTATGACATATTTTTATCAGGGAAAAGTGCTGTTTTTATCTGAAAGATCTTCTTAAGAAGTAATGACTTTTCTATCACAATTTATGAATATAAATTTTACCAAGGGACTGTATGCTGAATTATTCTCACTTTCTGAGAACACTGGACCACGACACATTATTTTGATGCATGATGGACAATTTACACTATTATAGATTTTTCATCAGTGTGTACTGGATACTGAAAATTGAAAATTGTATATATGTAGAATTTTAAATGGTACAGATTTCCACCTGAATACTAAGCTTACTTTATGTACATTTTTCCATATTTTTATTCTCTTGGAAGTTGTAAAATAATATTTGATCTCTTCTGTTGATGCAGTCTTTTCTTCTTTCCCTCTACATATGTTTCTTGTAGTAGGATTTTCCTCACTCTATCTTGGAAAAGGCACCATTGGCCGTGATTCGCAGGCCCTTGTTCCTCACCTGCAGTCATTCCTGTGGCAACTTCCTCTCGCATCCAGTTCTCTTTACTCTTTTTTATCCCATTAAGTGCTTTCTCCTCCTCTTGGGAACTCTCTTTGAGTTGTACTTTATGTCTCTGCTGCCTTCTTGCTCACACCAGCTATAACTAGTACTCTCTTCTGGCAAGCAAGGCAGAATTAACTACGTTAACAAGAATTTTTTTTTTATAGTTTTTTTTTGTTGTTGTTAATTTATTCTTGTTACATCTCAATGGTTATCCCATCCCTTGCATCCTCCCCTTCCTCCCCCGCCCCATTTTCCCATTATTCCCCTCCCCTATGACTGTTCCTGAGGGGAATTACGTCCCCCTATATATTCTCATAGGGTATCAAGTCTCTTCTTGGCTACCAGCTGTCCTTCCACTGAGTGCCACCAGGTCTCCCCCTCCAGGGGACATGGTCAAATGTGAGGCACCAGAGTACGTGAGAAAGTCGTATCACACTCTCCACTCAACTGTGGAGAATATTCTGACCATTGGCTAGATCTGGGAAGGGGTTTACAGTTTACCTCCTGTATTGTCCTTGGCTGGTGCCTTTGTTTGAGCGGGACCGCTGGGCCCAAATCTGCCTATCATATTGTTCTACTTGTAGATTTCTAGGACCCTCTGTATCCTTTTATTTTGCTATTCTCCCATGCGTCTCTCATTTAGAGTCCCAATAGGATGCCCTCCCCTCTGTCCCAGTTTCCTGGTAAGTGAAGGCTTTCGTGGGACATGCTCCTTGGGCTAGTATGCAGATATAAGTGAGTATATACCATTTGACTCTTTCTGCTTCTGGGTTAACTCACTCATTATGATCATTTCTAACTGTGGTACATATACACTATGGAATACTACTCAGCTATTAAAAACAAGAAATTCCCGAAATTTGTGGATAAATGGATTGAGCTAGAAATGGATTGAGCTAACAAGAATTTTTTTTACCTCTTTTAAGTGAATAAAGATTCATGGCATGCTCTTAAGTACTACATATATTTGTAATTTTGGTATGATTATGGTAAATTATGTGGGCTATTTTTGTTGATATGTATGATTTTTGGAAAGATAGTTGGCTGTCCTCCTAAAGAGACATTGTCATTGCCTGAATGTTTGTCAAGCAGCATTTATACATATTTGGCATATATATATATATATATATATATATATATATATATATATATATATGTAACACATATAAGGCTATATATAAATTTTCTCTAGTTAAGCTTTATACATTAATGAGCACTAACATATACCATTATTAGCTAAGTTGAGGGAGAAAAAATTTAAAATAAAATTGACAATGTAATCATGACCAACAGGATCCCATATGCTTATTTAACCTCTGAAGCATTTTTTGATAATTAAATGAATCATACCCGGACACAGGCTTGAAAGATTACTCAAGTGGGTAAGAATCCTTGCTGTGACATGAGGAGACCCCATACTCAGTTCCCAAGATCCACTTTCTAAACCATGTATGGTCTCATGCATCCCAATAACCCTAGCAATGTGTCCGGAGCCACTGTAGTCTGAAACGTTCAAGAGTCAAATTCCTGCTTCATTCCTCAAAGGCATAAAACACTGAGTTTTAGAGGAGTACACTCTTAAATGTTCTGTGGCTTTTATGCATAAATAACAACATACATTGTATAAACACACACATATAAATTAAAATAATGCATAACCAAGGTTGTAAATGAATCAAATGTCATTTCTTCTCATTATTGGCTCATATTCATTTAGACTTTTCACTTGGGAGAGGAGAACATATTATTATCTCTGTTGACTCTGTGTTCATGAGGCCTGAGCTCGCATTAGCGGTCAAGGTCAGGAGGCAGCCCTGTGGCCCTTTGAGAGCCATACTTCTTGTGCTTCTGAGCACAGCATTATCAAGCTGCAGTGGCGGATGATGGAATCCCAGCCCAGCTTTCTCACATCCTATCTTGCTTTTGATAAAAGGCACACTAGTCTTTTCATTGATCCTATGTGAGACCTTCACCAGCGAATGAACTCAGCCTTATTTTCCCCTCTTGACAGAATGACAGAACTCCCCAAATGTCCCTGAGTTCATCCATCTAAGACTCTGTGACAAAACAGAATACCATGAGGTGAACTGGGGCTTGATACTTCAGCCAAGAATCCATGGATCTTGATTGCTGGCTTTGCAATTATTCACTCTAGCTCAGTCTCAGTCTCTCCTGTTTGGATTAATTTTTTGTTCTTTTTCTCCTCTTCCTTTTCTCCTATCTTCCACTGCACTCTCTTCTCTCTCCTCTCATCTCATCTCCCCATCCCTTTCCTCCTCTCTTCTTTAATTTCCCCTTTCTTCCCCATCACGCTAATCTCTCTTTCCTTTATGCTCCTTCCCTCTGCACACCACTCTTCTGTGTTTTGCCTGTTTTCCTTTGTTTTTGTAACAAAACAAAAAGGCACAGACGTGAAGACACTTTCTCCATGGGCTTATTTAAGCACTCTCTGAAAACGTGCTGGGAGCCACACCTCAGGTAGGAGCTGAATTCTCCTATGCCTGCTTGACTCTTTTTAGCTGAATCTTTCTAAACCTGATTATGTGTTTACCACCATCACTATCCCAGCTTCTCTGGAGGTCAGTTGACAGTGTATGTGCGTGTTGCACACACTCCAGCCTGAGATCAACAACTTCATTGGATGACATACATCCAATAGTAAACATGTAATCTGTAAGAGTTGTGAACCGTTGAGGTAAATTTTACTTTAGTATCATTGAAAACAAAAGACATATTTCAAGTATTTTTATGTCTTTTCTGGAACATGATACACAGAGAAAACACAATTTTTAACACTCAATAAAAATGTTGTTCTCCAAAAAAAACCCACATTGTTTATTGGGTTTTTATAAAAAAATCCTTTAATATATTTAATTTTAAGTATTACAATAATATATTATTATATATACATTTAATATTACTATATATATCTTTCAAGTTGGTTTTTGAGGCATTTCTTATATTCTTCAAAAATATTTTAAAATTTTTCTTTTCCTAGTCTGAAAAAGTGATGTTCAGATGTTATTGATCAGTTTAAATAATGTAATATATTCTATGAACATCTCCAGAACTGGTAATATTTTTAGCTCTCCTCTCTCTCTCTCTCTCTCTCTCTCTCTCTCTCTCTGTCTCTGTCTCTCTCTCCTATTCTTTTTCTTCTAGTGTCTTACTCTAAGAAGTTTTTGTTTATCAGGCAGTTCACATCCTGCAAAGCTTTTAGTATTCCTTCAATGAGCAGTTATTGACTGCGGGGTTGTTGACCATAGAGAAAGTAAAGGACAGCTAAAATAAGACTCCATATTCTCTTTCTATTAAAGAAAAACCTTACCTCACAAATTACCATGCAAGTATTCTTTATAAATATTTGTATTTGCACTTATCACATGTTTTAGAGAAAATTTTGGAGTCATTTTGGATTAAGTCATAATAATGTATCATGATGACAATAGAAAAATCATAGACAACAGAAAATAATTAGAGAAAAATGAAACAAATTAAGTAACCATTTCCTCCCTTCCCTGGAGTTATCAGTGTTCAGCTTCTTGTACGATGTATGTTTTAATCTGTGTTTACATTTGGGGATCATAACATAGAAACAGCCTTATACAATATAGTTCTGCCTTTTATTATATTTATACATATATATTTATTCACATTTGTATATATGCAGTAATATTTAATGGTCACTTGGACATCTATAAATTATTTATAGATTAATATGAATTATTTTTTAAGCTTTTTTTTATTTTTAGCTTTATGTGTGTATGTGTGCCTGTGTGGGGTATGCACATGTGAGTTCAAGTTCCAGAGTAAACTATAGGTATCAGATGCCCTGGGGTTAATGCCGTTGGTGGTTGTGAGTCACCTGACATTGGTTATGGGAACAAAACTGGGTCTCCTGCCAGACAATACACATTCTTTTTTTATTTAATTAATTTATTAAGATTATATTTCAATTGTAATCCCATTGTATTCTCCCGCTCATCCCACCTTCCTGCTTTTACCCTATTCCCCTCCCTTATTTCTGTGACTGAGGGGGACCACCTCGCCCATTATATGGTCTCATCTTGGTAGCCTGCTATCCTTCCTCTGAGTGCCACCAGGCCTCCCCACCAAGGGGAATTGGTCAAATATGGGGCACCAGAGTTCATGTAACAGACAGTCCTGCTCTCCACATAACTGTCGATAATGTCCTGTCCATTGGCTAGTTCTGAGTAATGCTTCAATGTTTACTGCATGTATTGTCTTTGGTTGGTACAGTAGTTTGAGCAGACCCCGAGCTCAGATCCACCCTTCATGATGTTCTTTTGTAGGTTTCTAGGACCATCTGGATCCTTCTATTTCTCCATTTTCCCCTACTTCTCTCACCTAGAGTCCCAATAGGATGTCATCACATCTATCCCAATCTCCTGGTAAGTGAAGGCTTTCATGGGACATGCCTCTTGGGCTAGTATCCAGTTATAAGTGAATATATACCATGTGAGTCTTTCTGCTTCTGGGTTAACTCACTCATTATGATCATTTCTAGTTCCATCCATTTGTCCACAAATTTTGGGAATTCCTTGCTTTTAATAGCTGAGTAGTATTCCATAGTGTAAATGTACCACAGTTTCTTTATCCATTCTTCTACTGAGGGACTTTTAGGCTGTTTCCAGGTTCTGGCTATTATGAATAAGGCCGCTATGAACATAGTTGAGCATATGTTCTTGTTGTGTGCTGGAGCATCTTCTGGGTGTATTTCAAGGAGTAGAATAGCTAGGTCTTGAGGAAGCTCTATTCCCACTTTTCTGAGTTAGTGCCTGATAGATTTCTAAAGTGGTTGTACAAGTTTGCATTCCCACCAGCAATGAAGGAGTGTTCCCCTTTCTCCACATCCTCACCAGCATGTGGTGTCACTTGAGTTTTTGATCTTAGCCATTCTGATGGGTGTAAGATGGAATCTCAGAGATGTTTTGATTTGCTTTTCTCTGATGACTAAAGACGTTGAGCATTTTCTTAAGTGTTTCTTAGCCATTCGATATTCCTCTGTTGAGAATTCTCCGTTTAGTTCTGAGCTTATTTCTTAATTGGGTTATTAGGTGTGGTGGTGTTTTAAGTTCTTGTGTTCTTTATATATTTTGGATATTAGACCTTTGTCAGATGTAGGGTTGGTGAAGATCTTTTCTCAGTCTGTAGGATGTTGCTTTGTTCTGTTGACAGTGTCTCCTGCTTTACAGAAGCTTCTCAGCCTCATGAGGTCCCATTTATTGATTGTTGATGTTAAGGCTTGGGCTGTTGGTGTTCTGTTCAGAAAGTTGTCTCCTGTGCCAAAACATTCTTAATTGCTGATCAATCTCTCTAGCCTATGGAGAATTTGTTTTGATGAATATTTTTATCCATAGGTTTTTATTACATTTTTGATAATCAGTTTTGAATACAGGATGAAGAATGGAATGGCTGAATTAGTTCAACATCTCAGCATTTGGCAATCTCCCAGCAGATATCTCAAAAGAATAGAAAATCTGGGTCTAGCTGATGTTATAGTTTTCTTCCAGTCTATTGTTTTTGTTTTACATCAAACACAGACACAGCACACATACAAACACATACATGCACGTGCATATATACACAGTAATCATAACATATATAATAGATATCCATTGTCTGCTTTGTGTTTGTTCATATACTATAAGCCTTTTAATAAGTATGTGCAATCTTTGGCCATAATTACATATTTCTAAAATATTTGTTTATTGTTGAAATTTAGTCATTTCTCCATTTTTAGAATGTTTCAGTATTGATTCTTTTTACTGGACCACGAATTGTAGTAGACATGATATAAATTTTGAGAGCCGACCTTGAATTCCTGTTCTTTTCTAATTAATTCCAAACTTGGGCAACATCTTTTATTTCTATAAAGTTGATTCATTTTCCTAGAAATGAGGAGAGTTTCTGGAAATGGGGACCTTGTTAGGTTATATGAAAATCTGATAAGTTACTATGTCAAAGATACATGAAAACACAGATTACTCACTTCTCAATCAAACTAGAATTCAGAGGAGCTTTTTAAAAGATCACAATTCTTTATTTGTGTTGCCTAACTTAAGCATGATTCTAGAAAAACATCTTAGTCCTGATTAGTTTAAAATTAGTCTGAAGACAGTTCTTCACTGGCACTTTGAACCCGCCTGTACCATACTGTACAATGCACATTCAGCTCTAGTCTCCTAATCCCAGAAGTCAGGCCTTACAGAGGAAATGTAAGGAGAGTATTATTAACTTATTTGTGTTTTTAAAATCTCTAGATCCCAAGACAAGGATTTATGAGGAAAAGTTGGAAGATGGGCAAGTCTAAGAAACTTTTAACTATTTTTGCTACTAGGGCCTTCCTCTGGTTTCCACTCCTCTCCCACAGCCATGCACTCTGTTGGGTTGATTTACGTTCTCTATGGTGTAGCTCACAGAACTCAGGCCTTCAAAGCCTTGCTTGATTTGAGAGCACAGTCTGCTTCCATACTAAGTGCTGTCAATCATCACTTTCAAGTAAATATATAAGACTGCTTGGAAAATATGAGAGCTGGCTTCCTCCGGCTGTGTTCTTGCCTTCTCAGCATCCATCATAGTGTGGGACTATCTTAGAATAAACTCCACTGTGGCCACAAAAAGATGTAATAGGGGCCAGGAAAATGCTGAAGGAACAGTTTCAAACATCATCTCTCAATAAATGCATCTTTTGTCCTATATTTAAATCATAATTATTTATTTTAGGAGATGAGGCCAGTGCCATGTCACAGAAATGAAGGCTGGAGGACAATTTCTGAGTCATTTGCCTTCCCACAATGTGGGTCCCAGGGATTGAACTCAGAACTTCAGCCTTGGTAGCAAGCACCTTTACCCTATGAGACATCTTGTGAGCCCAATTGTCCATTATTTTAGGATGCTTACTGTGTGTCATGTCAGGTTTCTTAAACTTTCACAGACCAAGGCTTATTTGTGTCCATATATAAAATAGGTACACAAATATAAAACATACTTGTAATAAATTTTTTAAAAACAATTCCTTGGTATATGTAAAATTTTACTATCCATCAAAAACAAAACCACATATACATACCAGTAAGATGGATACGCATATTTATTTTTACATAGTGAAATCCTGGCTGGATATTTGGCACTGAAAGATGTATGGCATCCTCAACAGTTTTCAGAGTTGATCAATATTTTGATTTTATAACCACTGCTGCTGACAATGCTGCTTCGTGTAATGACTTAGTACAAATTGGCTGAAATGGGTGTAGGTCATTTCTGAAATGCTTGGAAATTTTGTCCTAACTCTAAGCCAACAGTCACTCAATGGTAGTGTTAAGAAACTTAAATCAGCAATTTCAACAAGTAGTTTGTAAAGGCAAAACATTCACATATACTTGAATGTAAAGTTGTATTAACGTTACTTGCTGAAGGTTTTTCCATAATGTAATTTTTGTGTTTCTATAAGATGGGATATATGTTCTACCACAGTGAAGCACTACAGTCCGTAATATAAGAGGCTGAAATCTGAGCACCATATAATCACACGCATATGTTCAGAATCTGGGCAGCAAGGCGCTGTCAGGAAAATCAAGGACTTAAACTGATTGGGGGGGTCTTTATATGTTTAGAAAGATATTAGTACAGAGGATCAGGAGATGATTCTGTGGTTAAGAGCACTCAGTGCTCTAGCAGAGAACCTGAGTTAACAGCAACCACCTTGAGTGGCTCAAAAATTCTTATAACTGCAGTTTCAGGGCATCTGACTCCATCTTCTGTCCCCATGGGTTCCTGCACACAAGTGAGTGAATAAGCACACACACACACACACACACACACACACACACATACACACACCAAAAAAGAGTTTTTTTCTGTTGCTTTTTTTTTCCCACAACCCTCACGTTCACCACCATGACCTCATATAAGGTTGCAGCCAAGTTTAAGAAGGTTGATGTTACACTTTGCCGCATGGAAGAGATAAAGATGGAAAAGGGATACACTTCTTTTCCCAGGGTTTAACATGAGTACAAAATAATCAATCAGACTAGAAGCAGGCTATCTTGCACTCTGTGGACAAACGAGGTTGGAGGAAATGTTTGTAGGTAGAGGCAGCGGTGACATTCACACAGGTCCAGATGAACTGAGGGTGAGAGGGACCAACTCTGGGTCCTGGTACATCCATCTGAAGGAGAACCCAGGGAACATCCCTCAGAGTCATTGGCTTTTGGCGCTTTGTGGCAACAATGAGATATAGCCAGGTCATCCAAGGCAAGCATGCTTGTCTGGTTGCCTTATAGATTGGAGATGTGACATTGAAAGCGTGTAGATTCATAGGGGGAGACATGACAAACACTCCCATCAGGAAGTAATAGGGGAGGGGAGTAAGAGGAAAATGTGAGGGAGGGAGGAATGGGAAGATACAAGGGATGGGATAACAATTGATATGTCATATGAATAAATTAATAAAATATTAATTTTTTTAAAAAAGAAGGATTGCAAGGTAGCCCTGGTAAAGGACAGGACAGACAGGACAATCTCTGATCATGCTGGGGTGACAGCACTTTCCCTTTGTTCTGGCTGGAGAGTTGTGGTAAAGGGCAACCCACAGACCAGGTGGGGAAGTAGGATTCCCTCTCTGCTGTCTCACACACAAGCCACTATTTTCAGAAGCTGGTTTTTGTTTTTTCTTGTTCAGGAAACCTATTTCCAGACACTGTTGTTGGTCCTGGTTTCAGACACCCATTGGCACAGATCAGGATAGTATTGCAACCTCCTGAGATTCAGTGGCATGCCCATTCTGAGAGACCTCACTAATTTAAACAGTTCTGGGTAATAATGTGGGCATTGTGGAATTTATTTGAGTCAGTAAAATATACTGTGCTCTACATTGCTGCTTTCTAACTTGAAAAGTAAACATAGGATCCTCTCAATTTTTATATAATTTTATTATTAAAATATGCTAAGTAAAATAAATCTTCAAACAGAATTAAGGGAAAAAGGTGACAGAAATTCAAACCACCTTCACGTATAAAAATAAATTTTATAAATAAACTCCTACAACAGACAAACACACACACACCATGATGAGGGTAGGGCAGCTGTTGAGTTCCTAAGAACGTTGTCTTAGTCCAACATTCTTTCCCTCAGACTAATGCAGAGCAGTGCATGTAAAGGACTTGGGGAAGGATGTTTCAGAATTCAATTCAAAACCAAGTTATGATTGTTTTCAATGTCTATCAAATGCAGTCAGTGAGCAAGCTCGGCCTCTACTGCATCCATCTCCAAATAGAAGAATACTACAGAATTTCATTATAAACATAATTTTCATAAAATCACAGCTCACAACAGTCATTTCTTATTAGAGCTAAGTAAAAGGAAAAGTATTCCGTTATTTAGACTATATATATATTTTTCTTTCTATATTCACTTAGACTATCTAATTCAAATGTGATATGTTAAAGAGTTAGGAATTAGAACTATCATTAAAAATGTTCAATTTTGACAATAAGTATTAAAAGAAAATAGGTTTCGTAGATTATTTTTTCTAAATTTTAAGACTTGGAAAATTTGAAGCAGACTGTTAAGAGTAGTAATACAATAGAATCAGCATAAATTCAAAATCTGTAATAAGAAATGGAAGCATAGGGTAAAAGACACAATGAGGGGAAAAGGCCATCCCAGAAACTTCATATAATAACTACAATCCCAACTGCTTATTATTATTATTATCAATGTAAATTTGAAAAAGCAAACACTGCCTGGGACTCACCCATGTGCTGTTTAGTCAAGGTGGTGGCCGTGGCTGCCCTTTCTGAAAGATTCATTCAGTTATCTCTCCATCCATGAGCTTGTTAAGAGCGGCCAATAAGTCTAGGACTCTGACCAGTTGAAAGCAATTGACTTCTTTCAGCCCCTGATGAGTTAATTTAAAAAATATTAGTGTTTGGGGTTTTCTTCTTCATCTTCTTCTTATCTTACTATATTATTCCCTCTGGAAATCCTGTTACCTAATGCTATATTGCCTTATGTGCCCCCTCATGCCCTTTGCTTTCCCCTTGAATTTTCTCTCCCTGTAACCTTTGATCCATCTTATGAAATGCTTCGCTGACCCAAGCTCTCAAGTGTCAGCTGTTTCTTTTTATTGCTCAGGCCTTATATTGAATCCGTATCCAAGAACCTCAGGTAACATGTTCATCACACAAAAAAAAGAAAGTCTAAAACAAGAAGCTAACAGGTATTTTTTTCTCAGTTTATACTTCTAAAATAAATACAGATATAATTATATGATAAGGCACTGTGAAAATATAAACCTCAGAGATAAGACATTTCAATTCTGATAACTTGATATAGGATTTTAATAACCAGCAACATTATTTTACACAGACTGTGAAGATAGTAACTAGCAAATGGTTCTGAAGTGCTGGTGTGTAAGTTGATTAACCATCATTCATAAGAGTAAAATAGTCATTACTAAAAACAAAACAAAAGAAAAGTCTCTTGGAAACATCATTAGCAAAACTATTTAAAATAAATTCTCTTTAACTGAATAACATTTTTAAGAATATTCATTTCAATTTACAAAAATGTAGATGTATTAATTAATAAAGAATAACAAACCAACCATTCTTAGAATATTCAATTGGAATTAATGACTTAATTAACAAATATTATTAGTCAAGTAGAGCAGAAAGCATTCAATATACAATGAAGTGTGTTTTAACTATCACAAGGTTTACAATGATAAAAATACTAAGTCCTTCTAGGTGTTCCTTTAGTTTATTTTTTCAAAATATATTCAATAATATAATATTGTTGCTTCTTAAAGTATACCCCACTCTATACAGAACATGCAATGAGTACCTTAATAATATTTCTAAAAATGAGATTTGTTTTAAACTGCAATATTTTAAGTTTCATTGTTCCTTTGTATTACTGGCCTGAACTAAATGCAGCTAATCGAGGAAAAGGGTCATCTCATTTTACAGGATTTACAGCCAAGAAAGTGTAGATGAGAACTGAAGGTAGGAACCTGAAGGTAAATACTAAAGTAGTATCAAGGAAGAACAGTATTGCTTACTGGCTTGCTTCATCCAGCTTGCTCATATACTTTTTTATACAACTCCAGCTCACCTACCTAGGTTTGGGATGCCTACATTGGGATAGGATTCCCCCTCCCCCCATATCAGTTACCAGTAAGAAACTGTCCTACAGACATGACAGAGCCAATCTGATGGAGCAATTCTTGAGTTGAGGCTCTCTTCCATGACAGCCAGACCTACACAGAGAAATCCTGTCTTGAAAAACCAAATGAAAACTAAACAAGACAATTGAAAGAAAGAGAGAAGGAAAGAAAGAAAAGAAGGAAGGAAGGAAAAGACAGGAAAAGAAAAAATAAAATAAAAGAAGAGCTAGAATTGATAAGATGGCTCAGCAAGTGAACCTGGTTGCTGCCAAGCCTGCTGACCTGAGTTCAATGCATGAGATCCATATGGTGGAAGGAGAGAGCTGACTCAGTCAAGTTGTTCTCATACCTCATATGGTGCGTACGCATGCGTGCGCACACACACCCACACACTTAAGAAAGGAAAAAAGAAAGACAAATGGAATGAAGGAAGGAAAGAAAGAAAGAAAGAAAGTTTAAAAACAAAAGGAAGCAAGAGAGAAACAAGGGAGCATATAGAACGACATTCAGATTTCTATGTAAGAAGTTATTAAACTTTCCACAGCAGTTTTGAGAACTATCAGTACTTAAGTATTAATTATTGAATCTTTTGTTTTATAATTTTAAATTCAAGTTAGGAAAATAGATTTTTAAGCAAGGTACAACACAAGTCCATCTGTAAAACAATATTCACTCAAATACATTGTCAGACTTACAAGCTATTAAAATATATAACAATCTTCTAATCTTGATACAAGAATTTAAGATTTTAGATAACTTGATATTTCTTTAGTTGTGTACTATATTTTATGTGACTTTTAAAATTACGAGATGGTTTACTTCAAGCTTGCAAATACAAATAGCCAAACCACTATGAATGTAACATTTATAGAATTTATGATTGTCACATGGCTCTCCTTGCAGTATGTAGTTTGCTTTATACATGTGTAATAAAATAAATGTATTTTTAAAAAGTAAAAACACTAACCTGGAAAAAAATTCTTTCATAGCTAGACTTTTAGCTACTTTATTGGTATTTTTTCCTAACTCCCTACACCACCCCTATCCCTTCCAGCCCCCAAAACTAGATAGGAGAGAGAGAAAGTTAGAGGGAAAATGGGGCATCAATATGGGGTGTATTTGATCTTTGTTGTCAGGGTATTTCCAACCAGCAACCAGCAATCCAGCGAACAGCAAGGAATAGCAACTAGCAACAACACCAAGAACAACAGAGGCGGCGGCGGCAGCACAGGGAGCAGCAGCCACAGTTCAGCTTGGGGCTTTCACAATTTATATTTCCCCAGGAGAGTCTCCAGAATTCCAAATGTAATGCTCAGCTGGTGAAAGCATACCCCTCCCAGAGCATGAGACAAATCACAGTTAGCTGCAATGGACAATCCGAAGCAGCTCCATAACTCACCCCTGGGATGAAAACAAAAACATAACATTTCTATATTTTTAAAGGAACGAAAAATTCTCACTATAATCTTTACACTGATTGTTACTATATAAGAACTTAATAGAAATTGATCCAAAATTTACACATTTGTCTGAAAAGATCTTTCCTTTCCCTCAAAACTCTTTTCGCATACTGTTCTGTACTATGTGTGAATTAATCTTCACCTCATGGGAAAACAGCAATTAAACTTGATTAGAGACTGAATTCATTGGGGAAACTGCAGGAAGGCCCCTTAAAATTAATTATTATAGGTTTGGCAAGAAGTTGAAAGATGATTGGCTTTATGACTGGCATTTCATACAGATGCAGGACGTTTTTCCATTTTGACATTACGATAAAGAAGCAAGGATTTTTAAAAGATTAATTTATGCATATGTGTGATTTCCATAATGAATATAGGTTTACTATGTGGGTGCAGTGCCTGAGGTCAGAAAAATATATCAGATCCCTTGGAACTTTAGTTACAAATGCTTGCGAGCTGTTATGCGTGTACTAGGAATTGAACCCAGATCCTTGGAAGGAAAAAGTAGTGCCTCTAAACTCTGAGTCATTGTTCCACACCTAAAAATAGACATTTTACTTACAGTCTGTAGTACAATTAAGCTGAAATAAAAGTCTGTCTCTGTCAAGTGCACACAATCCAAACACTGTAGATGCTTTTGAGGAAACTGGAAAGATTACCCATTGCCTGGCAAATCACAAGAGGAAGCCAAATTTAACACATATGATAGCATTAAACCTTCACAGTGTGCTGTTTGTTTGTGTGTTTGTTTTTTGTTTCTGTTTGTTTGCTTGTTTGTGGTCAACTTAACACAGGCTAGATTAAATTGGCAGCTGCAACTGCAATTGAGAAAATGATCTCATAAGATCTGGCTATGTTAAGTCTGCAGGGCATTTATTAATCAGTTCTTGATGTTGGAGGGCCCATCCCATTGTGGGTGGTACCACCCCTCGGCTGGTGTCCTGGGTTCTGTAAGGTAGCAGGCTAAGCAACCCATGGGGAGCAAGTGAGTAAGCAGCACTCCCCAAGAGCTTTTGCATTAGCTCCTGCTTCCAGTTTTGTGCACTGTTTGAGTTCCTATCTTGACTTCCTTCAATGAAGTACTATCACATGGAAGTGTAATCAAAATAACCAATTTTCTCTACAGTTTGCTTTTGCTTATGATGTTTCATCACATTAGAAACCCTAACTATGACAGAGACTGGTACCAGGGATGCTGTGACAGACCTGACTGTGTGATTTTGGGAGGACTGTGAAATGACTTTGGTACTTGGGGCTAGAAAAGCCATTAAGTGTTGAAATCTTGATGAGGAGGTGTTCTATACGAGCTATAGAGATAGGTTGAGAGCAATGCTGCTGATGGAGACCTTCCTTGTATAATTTCAGAGGTAAAAGTCTATTTGAGTGGAGAATCTGTAGTTCCAGGTATCTGGGGCTGAAGAATTAGCTGTGATTAACAAAAGACAGGTCTACTGAAGTAAAACCTTTGTCTTTCCAGAACAATTAACACTAGTTAGCTGGAGCTAAGCTATTTATTTGTGATTAAAAGGAGAGCAACAGCATAGAGCAAAAATTTCTAGGAAGTATTTCCTCAGGGTCAGCACTCAGAGCTGTATTCTGGAGGTGAGTAGGTTTGTGCTTTGCTGCCTGGCGGTCCTGGTTTTGAAAGCATGAAAAGTCATAGAGAAAGTTGAGACTTTGCATCATGAAGGCAGCCCAGGAGAGGCTGTTGGGGAACAAAATTCAGGCTGGTATCAGCAGGAGACCCCAGGATATTGGAGATGCCAGTACCATAGAAGGCCAATAAGAATATCAACATGTAAAAACAACTAACAACTCTGTGTTTTAGTGAGCCTGTGTTGAGTTTTGCCCATATGGCACCTTAGTTTCCACATCAGCCTCTGGTGTTTCTTGCTGTGAGCAAAATACCTGGAATTTGAAATGATTTTTTTTAAACTAAATACCACGCCAGTAGTGCAATGGACCGGATATATTGGCAAATAACTATGTAAAAACTATAATGAATCAAGAGAAGCAAATCATTATAATAAATATATAACAACATATAAAGAACATATCCAACTTTAAGATATCTTTGTAATTAGAGTTGAATCTGTTACCTATAATAGCAATAAAGTTCCAGAAAGAGACAAGAAAGGGCTGGAAAAATGGTTTGGCAAATAAGAATATTTGTTTCACTAACAGAAGACAAGAATTTGGTTTCCAGAATCCAGCTGGGCCACTTATAACTGCCTGCAACTCCAGATGCAGGGGATCTGATGCCTCCTTCTGGACACTATGGACCCTGCACTCACATTCACATACACGTAAATAAAACTTAACACTTTAATCAATATAATTACCTAATCTTTCCAAAATATAATCTGTCAATAATCTCTAAGTATCTAAGTATTTAACTATCTAAGTATCTCATTCCTGGAAATTTAGTTCTAGAAAATCATCAGAAATAGACGTGAGCATTCTATTACAAAGTTGGATACTATACTATTAACTAACGTAAAAAAGCATTAGAAATAACATCATGAATTATAACAACAATAAAAGTTTATAAATAAAGAACAGTTAACCTGTTTCATGGTTTATTTCAATGATATATCGATGATGATATTCATTCATCCTAATCATTTATTTTTACTGTTTTTCTGTATGGTTGACCTATGCTTGCTTTAAGAGTACAAAATTAAGGCATAATCTTACTAGGGTATTAATCTAGGCATGAAAATTTAAAAATCAGGGAAACTAAGAGACATAAGGAAAGAATGAGACAAATATAGGTAGATAGATAGATAGAAAGACAGACAGACAGATAGAAAGATACACACAAACAGACAGAATGTAAGAGCAAGGTACAAAGGGAATGCATGGAATGTCTGACAAAAGCAAAGCTGTTTTAATCAAAGTCAAGGCATTATTGAGTGAGGTCTAAGGTAACATATGAAAAATTGTCATGATTTAGACAGATTAAGATGTGTTTAGAAGAACATGTTATCTAGGAGGAAAATCATATGCCAATATACAGAAAACACAGACATATACATTTCTATATAGTATGATCTGCATATATGAAGAACTTCCTGAAAGCTAAGCATGGTATATTATGAAGAAATACATCTTTTCTTGACATAAAAAAAAACATTTTCCTAGCTTTTAAAATTAGTGTTTTTAAGCAAATTTCATTTGTTCTTATGTTAGGAAACATTCACCCTATACATTTTTAGGAAATTCATATGGTCTGAGGAGGCTGGCCTTCCAAAGAAGTAATCAATGTTTAAACTTATTCTGTACAGGGTTTATGAGTTTTCTTGTGTTTTAAGTAGACTAACGTCAATACTAGTGTATTAATCTATCAACCTGGCTCACAGGCTTCACCTCTTAAAATCTCTGACTTCCAGTGGCAGATCATGAAGATTATGAAGATTATATGCTAGCTTGCCACCTAGAAGCCTGTGTTGATCTCACCCATGTCAAGGTTACTAGGCAATCACAAAATTAAAAATTGGGCGAAGTATTAATTTAGTTTCCCAGTTGAATGTGAAAATAGAAATAAATATTTTCTTTGAGGACCGTACACAGCCCAAAACTGATTTTCTAGCCAAGCTGAGTATTTAGGCACCTGACCTGGTCATGGGTAATAAAGCTGTGACAAGCAACCCACTGGGCTTGAAAAGCCAAACAATCTTTCCTTGTATTGAATGTGGGGATCTTATTCTCTTCAAATATTTTGATATCTGAATCTTATCATTAAACAGAAAGATCATAAGTCAGCTGACTGAGGTTGTCCCAATTTGCTTCTCCATTGTTGTGATGAATATCATGCCCAAAAACCACATGGAGAGGAAAAGATTTACTTCAGATTACAGCTCATAGTCTGTCATTGATGGAAGTCAGGGTAGGATCTGAAGGCAGAAGCCTAGAAGCAGATGCAATGGAGGAGGACTGCTTACTGACTTGATGCACCCAATTTGTTCAACTACATTTGTTATATACTCTGACTTGACCTGCCTAGGGGTAGCACCACATTGATCAATAACCAAAAAAAAAATGCCCCCAGATGCCTGACTACAAGCTAATCGCATGAAATTCCTTTTCTCAAATATTATTCCCCTTCACCAGATGTATCTAGATTTTTTTCCATGTAGGTAAACCCATATAGCACAAGGAGCTAGGGAGATAGCTCACCAGTGTGAATACTGGAGTTCAGATCCCCAGAAAACCAGTAAAATTTGAGTTTGGTGTGGTGCCCACTGGAACTTCAGGTTTGGAAGATTGAGACTGAGTATCCCTAGAGAAATCTGACCTGCAAAGTAACCATAAAATGACCTCTAGGCTTGTTCCAGAGACAGAACATAAACATACATGAAAGCAATGAACACACATGTATACCACATTCGTGGAAAAATGGTTGTTGTTTTTTTCTTATTTATTTTACATCCTGATTATAGCCACCTCTCTCCTCTACTCCTTGTCCTACCCTCCCTCTCTCTTCACTTTATCCCACCTCCCCTACTCCTCAGAAAAGGGGAGCCCCACCACCACTAACCCAGTCCAACTCATCAAATTGAATCAGGACTGAGTGCAACCTCTTCCACTGAGGCCAGGCAAGGCAGCCCTGCCAGGGGAGAAGGGATCAAAGCAGGCAACAGAGTCCATGTGATAGACAGCATCCACGCCCTTTACTAAGTATCCACATGAAAACTAAGCTGCCCATTGGCTAGGAAAAATGGTTTTTTGATCTTTATCACCACTCTACTCTATAAACTCAAATTTTTGTGTACATTTTACTGCATATTGTGCTGGTGTTGGGGGGAGTGAGAGGTACTGGTATCCTCAGTCATCTTGAACTACTAACCTGTGTGTGTGTGTGTGTGTGTGTGTGTGTGTGTGTGTGTGTGTAGAGAGAGAGACAGAGACAGAGACAGAGAGACAGAGAGAAACGGAGAAAGAAGCAGAGACAGTCTGTGTGCTCGTGTGTGTGTGTACCTTCAATGCCAATGAGTTACATGGAGAGTAATCTCTTAGGGCAGATGAAGAAAAGATCATACTTGAGTTCTGGAGATCAGAATGGCTTCTTGGATATAACATATGAGCACTTGAAGAGGTAGGCAACTTTACACTGTGATATGGAATCCTTCATTGAGGTTCTGAGTTCAACCACCCAGACCTCACATAAAGCCAGGATCAGTAGCATGAATCTTATCGCCAGCAATGCCATGACAAGAAAGGACATTGAGATGAGAGAGTTCTCCAAAGCTCCCAGGACAGCTACCCTGGTGTATATGGATATGAACAAGAAAACCTGGCCCAAAAAAGTCAGAAGCGGAGGACTTGTACCTCAGTTTATCCCCTGACTTCCACAAGTGTATTACACACACACACACACACACACACACACACCTTTTACACAAGAGATACGTACAAACAGGAAGTGACCTTCCAAAGATGACTGCCTTGTAGGCAGATGTTTTGCAATGTAATCACGTATTTCTTCTCTTACTGATACCATTCCATCTTCTCTGACTAGTCACTGTGCTATTAGTGCTTTGTATTAGTGCTTTGTTCTGATTTCATAAGAAATCCCATGACTCCAGTTGTAATCTATGCTTAAGGTCAAGAAAACTTTCCTGTCCCCAAGTGGCTGTCCTTTGTTTCTTTATGCACTCTAATACTTATTTTCAGAACAAACTCTATTAGTTTACCTACTGATGTGTAATAATTATTGCAACTATAACAAGCCAAAATAAAACAGTCCTTCTAGGTCTTGAAAATGCATCTTAGTGAGCTCTTCTGCCTCAGGATCCGAATAATGTGACAACAAAACTATTAGTGAAACAAGGCATGGACGGTGGTACACAACTGCAATCCCAGCACTTGGAAGGCAGAAGAACCAGAAATCAGGATCATCCTCAGCTCCACAGTGAATTCAAGGCCAGCTTTGGATATTGCGGGCGCCTGTCACTAATAAGAACAAAAAAAGTTACTAGTCTATGCTAAATTTTAAGATGGAAAACAGAGTGGAGGAGGAATCCTGAAAATCCCTTACAAGTACAGTGGGAAGATTGAGCTCCTTCCTGGCTGTCAGGGAAGATGCTAGTCTCCACCTGTGCTCATCTTTTGGTAGTTGGCTTCATTAAAAGTGATTAAGTAAGCTGGGCAAGGTGGTGCAAGCCTGTAATCCCAGCACCTGGGAGGCAGAGGCAAGTGGTTCTCTGTGAGTCTAGGACAGCCAATACTATGAAAGAAAAGAAAGAAAGAAAGAAAAAAAGAAAGAAAGAAAGAAAGAAAGAAAGAAAGAAAGAAAGAAAGGGAAAGAAAAGAAAAAGAGCAGTGAAATAGATAATCCATGGGCCACAACAAAAAGTAGAGTCACCTGTAGTTTAAGCATAGCCTGAGATGCCAACAAATTGGGTCCATTCTATTTGTTTTCAGTGGTAAGTTCTGTCTCCTCAAAGAGAAGCAAATAAGCCATGGTTTGAGTTTTGAGTCCCTTGTACAAGACACCATCTTCAAGGCCTTTGTAATATTACAAAAAAAATGTCTGGGTTCTCAGGCCATGAAGGTACGCAACTATAGCCCCAGCGCTATGGAGGAGGAGTCAAGTGAATCAAGAGTTAGAAATCAGCCCTGGCTTAAGAGAAGGTACAGTCTGTCTCCCACACATTTTCTTGGGACGTCGAAGTTATGGTGAAAATGTGTCTTTAACTAGAAAAGATTGTAACACGACATTTTTTGTGCCACTAGTTTCTGCTTACTGTAGTCATCTGAGCTCTAGGTTTTGTAATAGCTGAGCACTGAATATTGGATAACTCTTAATCCTGCCCACCTCTTGTTCTGATATATGGTACATGGAGTGATCAGACTCAACGCTTTCTTTTTAAAAATGAGTCTTTAAAATTTTATGCTGTGTGCAGTGGCATCTGCCTTTAATCCCAATACTAGGAGTCTGAGGCAGGGGGATCTCTGTGAGTTCCCTGCCAGCCCTTTTCTACATAGCAAGTGAGACCTTTTCTCAAGCAATTATTTTTACAGTTGCATTGTGTATATGTATGTGGGGGCTGTGTACACGCTCAGAGAATTTGAACGAATCAGTTGCTGCCTCAGCCACATGGTTCTTGGGGTTGATTTCAAGTTGTCAGTCTTGTCCCTGGTGCCTTTAACTTCTGAGTCATCTCACAAACCTCTATGGCTAAGCTTGCCTTATCATAATTTCCTATGTTAGTGCATATGAATGTGTGTGTGTGTGCTTGTATGTGTGTGTGAGCTCTGGGCATGTGTATGTGCCACAAAGCATGTGTTCGGTTCAAATGATGTCTTGGGTACTAGCCCTTGACACACATAGTTTGTGTTCACAATTTCATAGGTCAATAAAGCTGTTGCAGGAGCCTCTCCTGTATGTGCATCCTGTCTTGCCACAAGAAAGCTGGAATGACATACAATGATGACTATATTTAGATGTAATTAGTTTTTTGCGTTTGAACTCAGGTCCTCATGTTTGTGCAGCAAGCCGTGAGCCATCTACTTAGTTCTTCTAAGAAGAATATTTTCATTAAATACACCAAATACAATAATTTGAAGGTCTTAGCTTGGAAAACTAAAGGGTACAGCAAATTCACCTCCAAGCACAGAATATTTTAAGATGGAAATTAGGACAGTGTTTGTTCGATACAGAACAAAATATGCCATTTTAAAATATGGCTGTTCACACTGATGCTGTATTGATTTTTTCTAAAGGTTTTACAATGCCTCTGGTACTCTCTTGAAGCCTAATTGCACAATCTGTAATGTGCATAACTCTGCAGGCACAGTCTAAAACTGTGTTTGGGCCAGTCCGAAAACCTACCTCACTACAAAGGCAGAGTGATGGGAGTGTAGATTCTTCAGACCAGCTGAGTAGAGATGTTTCTCCGTATAGTGTCCTGACATTTCACTGCTGTATCCACATTCACTGGAGCCCACTGTCTAGTGATTCTGTTTCGAGCAGAGGAAATATGAGGTCCTTCTCTGAGCACAGCATTGCTATGGCACTACAAATAGTGTTGTCTAGCATTGTACGGAGATTTTGTGTGTGTGTGTGTGTGTGTGTGTGTGTGTGTGTGTGTGTGTGTGTGTGTGTGTGAGATGCTTTCCACAGAAGAAAAGCCATTTGAAAAGGAAGCATGCTTAGCTTTCTATAATTTTGACATGTGCAAAGGTATTAAAAACAGCAAATCTCTAGTGGGGTTGAGAAAGGAATATGCCTGCTGTTTTGTATAACAGAAGCATCAAACACACCATGGAGAGATGCCTGGAGAACTCACCTCCTATTGACCTTCACTTCTCAGATTGATTTGCTAGCAGCTGCTGCTCCTGATCTTTCTCTCTCTCTGCACGTTCTCTTCATTTTTTCCTTCTCTCCTTTATCTTCCTCTTCTTGTTTAGCTTCTTCTCCTTCTTGCCTCCTCCTCTCTCATTCTCTTCTCTTCATTCCTTTCTTTCCCTCGTTTTTCTTTTGGGTAAGAAATACATGAAAGTTTCTAATGACTAGTGAGCACAGATGAGCCTGGCCACTCCTCACAAGATAGGACTGTTAATCTATATGCTTTGACACTTTTCCAATCTGGGCAACTGTTTTCTGTCTTTCTAAATCACCCTCCTTTACATTTGTGTTGAAAACATCTCACTTCTTTTCAAAAGTGAATTACGCTGTCCTTCACTCAGAAGGCATCTTAGAAGGGTGCAAGTATAAATTTATTAGGTAAAAGGTAAGACACTGTGTATCCCCAAGGCTATTATCAGCACAATTCATTTTTATCCTTTGGTGGCTTTCTTTCAAGCTCTTTTATAATCATACAACATAAGATTTGATCCTTTTCCTTAGACTGAAGAAACTCATTTTGTCGTTGGTCATCATATATTTTTAATTTAATAGCATAAGTTAACTTCCATCCCATATAACACCAGCCAAGTCTTTAAGTATTTCTTAAGGTTATAAAACATTTGGGAAGTTTCACCTAGAGGTCTGTCCTTTTGTAGAAAAAAAAAATAGTAATAATCAAGCACTTTTTTCCGACCTGCCAAACATTTTCCAAATCTGCCTTGGAATAAGCTGAACAGCATCCCTGAGAGTTGTCTGAGATTTTGCCCTGAATTTGTTAATTTAAGTTAAACATAACAAAAGAAACACAGTCAACTGATGGCCATTCTTGTTATATAACAGAAAGGTAAAGAGAAAGCTAAGGTTCTTTAATCTGTGACTAGACTTGCAAACCTTACCTTAGATCTGAACATATAACCTCAGGGATGTAATATAAAACTGTTGCTAGTTGGCCATTGTTGTGTCTGGGTGTGAGATGTCCCTCACAGCCTAAAGTATTTATCTACTCTTCTCAGATCTGGGCTTTGGGAAAGTTGTGGACTTGAGGTAAATAGAACCTTATGGAAATAAGTTGTTGCACCTTACCACAGGTGCCATGTAATGAGTAGCTTCCATGCAACCATGCTTTCCCAACTATGATGAACAGTATCTCCTTGAACTGTGAGGCAAAACAAATCTTTCCCCCTTAAGCTGTTTTTGACAGCTATTCTTTCTAGGCAAGGAGACAAGTAACTAATTCGTCCTGCTACAGAGTTAAATGAATTTCCTATCCTTCCCTCATAGTGAGTCCAACCATGTGACCAGAAGAGCTATTAAGAGAATGCTCAAGTAACAGAGAGGGCAAAGAGTAATTTAGTGGGATGTGAAATATATAAAAGCTTAAAAAGACCCTCTGAATGCTCACACACCTGTTTTAACTTCTTTTATGTGACTCTCACTCAGTTAATTTTTTTTATTTTATTTTACCCTTCTTATTTAAGTGGCCAGCCCCCTGCTTACCCATGGCCTATTGCAAATCCCTTGGACATTTTTGTTATATTCTCAGCAATATTCTATATAGAACTCAGCAATGCAAAAATAACCTGAACTTCCTCAAGTTGAAGGAAGGCTTCACAAAGCATTTTTATTCTGTTAAATCTTTTCTCTAATATATCTTAAAATAACCCCCATAAAATTGCTGATAGACCTGTGGGAGTTTAACACGTGTTATTGAAGGAGAAAATTAACCACGTATGGTGTACAAAGAACACGCTGATTGAAAGGTGCTATATACATGAGAGATATTTTTTCCTTTCTGTTAACACTCAAAGAGTTTTGTTGAAAACTGACCATGCTATATGTCTATAGATAGAAGATAATGGAATTTTTAAATATGTGATTCAGGCTTGTGTAGGAGTAGAGACTGAATCCTGAATTGATAAGTCATAAGCTATTAAATTTACCAAATGAGAATACTAACATTGTTTAAAAACCTAGTTTCATTTTTAGATTTTTTTGGGTGAGGTTTTTTTTTTTTTTATAGTCTTATAATAGAGTGACTCGGTTTAGTTGAAATTTTTTATTCCTATCAGATTATCTTATGTTCTCCAGAAAATTTCATTCGCTAAAATCCTAATATACTACAGAGAATTTATTTTCTGTTTACAGACATGTCTCTAATGCTGGATTGATCCATTAGGACTTCCTGGTCAACGTAGCAGTATGAAGAGCTCATGGATTGATCAATCTAGAAAGTTCTGAAGAGTACTTAGGCCACTGAAATCTCAATCCTCAGTGCCATGGAACCCATTTGTTTTCTATTATTAATCCAGATGTAAAGAATATAAATACTGAGTGTTTTAATGGCATAGAAAATGTATTCCACTATAGACGACAAACTCAATAGTGCTGAAAACTGAACTTGGAAGAGCAATGTGTTTCATAGGGTCAAGGGAGTGATTCCATTTCAAAATTGCACAATCAAGTGGGGAAATGCTCTGCACAGTTGAGAGTGCCCTGTCTGTGTTGTCACAATCACTATAACATCAGTGTTATACAAAGCTAAAGGCAACGGTCACTTCAACTAAAAATTCCCCAGAGAATTTCTTTTTCTTTTTTTTTTCTTTCTTTCTTTTTTTAGAACAGCAAACTTCGTCTCTAACATTAAACATAAAAAGGAACAAAAAAAAGTGAAAAACAATACACTTAGCAGGCACAATCAAATAACCCTGTAAGAAATCAATAACAATGGCATTTCTCAGGTCTTAAGGCATATTCCAGGTGCTTTGTGTTTATTTCTGTGATATTCACACTAATTTGTGCCCAGGTTTGTTTGCTAGCATTTATATTTGTATTCTGTGGCAGAATTTGTTATGAAGCCCCAATGAAACCCGTAGAATGAGCAGCACTTTACATCCCAAAGCCTGTTGTCTGGCTCATCCCATCATTCACACTCAGTGACTGGTTATCATGCTAAGAGACAAGAGCTACATAGTGTATGTGATAATGCATCAGCTGGAAAATGTTTGGAAAAGGACACAATTTGGAGCTTTAAAGATTTTGATTTTGGAAAGCAAAGCTATTTTTTTCAAAATTGTTTTAGGGGAAAAGCCAAATAAAGAATGAAGATGGGGTCTAAATGTGAAAGAGGAAAAATTATAGCACGGACCCAAATGCTTCCTGTTGAGTCATAAGGAAACTGAAATTGCTGTCAGGAGAGGATGGTACCCAGCTGAGAACCTGAAAACCTTGAAAAGAAAATGGTCAAAGTGAAACCACTCCTTTTAAGTCTTTCCTGTTGGTGATCTCTTCCAGGCTACAATAAGACAGATCTGGGCTGAACCTTACTGATTTTCTGAAGTGTGCCATGGCCTCAAAATGATTTAGTTCTATATGTGAGGACTAATACTGAGAGTGCAGATAAGTAATATTCACCATGCTTAGGGTAGGATACCTTCACTGCAACAGAGGAAGATTACTCCCTCTTGGTGTGAAATTCTTTCGTAAATACATAACAATTGTCTCTTACAACATTATGATAAATACACAGTAAATGTCACAATTTGAGTGGGAATTTAAGCATCATTTATCATATAGGGATAAAATCACTTGTATAAAAATTTCATCAATTGTTCAAAAATGACTGATGAAAGCTTCTCAGGAATAGGAATGTATACTTTTATTTAAGTGGTTCATTCCATGTTTGAAAGGATGATAGGATGTCACACCAAGAGGGTGCTCAGTTTTACATTTTTACCCCAATTCTAACACTTAAAAACCTAATACAATTAAAAATACAATTAGATCAATTCCTTCTGTGTATATATCTCTGTGTGTCATGTATGCCCTTGTTTGTGTGTATGTGTGTATATGTGTGAGAGAGAGACAGAGACAGATAGACAGAGAGAGACAGAGACAGAGGGAGAAAGGCAGAGACACACAGAGACAGATAGAGACAGACATATGCTTGCCAGTAGAGGCCAGAGGAAACAGTGGAAGAGCTCACTTGCCCTGTTCTATCCTGCTCTTCTTTAGTCCTTGAGATGAGCTAATGACTGAACCTGAAGCTAGGATATTCATCACCAATCATCAGAGAACTGCCCAGTGAACTGCGCAGTGATGAGGATACAGATTTGGACAGCTATGGTGCTGAAGATGTGAATTCAGTTTTCCATGTTTGCATAGCAAGCACTCTTGATCACTGAGAAATCTCTGTACCCTTCCATCTGTTCAATTCTCACTTTTCTATAATCATATTGAAATACGGTATAAAGACTATCATGTGTTCCCCAAAAATTCTGTCTTGTAAGTAAATACATCTAATTTTTTAGATGCTGTGGTCTTATGTATGTTAGAAACTCCAATTATTATTGTCTAATGGAGATAGGTCTTGCTAGTTTCCTCATGTTATATGTGTTTATCTGTTTATGGCTTAATGATTTTTAAAATATTGAAAACATTTAAAGCATTCAATTTTAGGATAAAAATGTATTTTTAATCAAATTTGTCAATACATACTACATGGTATATCACGGAAAGACTTGTTATGTATCTGATGCTGAATCAATGTCCCTGGATGTCAAAGGCAGGTGTTAAGGTGAAGGCAGGGCCATACATGCCCCCAGAAAAAGGTCATACATTAAACTGTCAATAAGTACATAAGCGTCATCACTTTCCTTTACCTTTTATGCTTCTTCATATTTATTGGAATTAACTAATCATATATAACTAAAGCTCCGTTGAACATTGCTACTTGGATAGCGCTGAAGTTGATCTTAGACAAAGTAAAAGGGAGGCAAGGATAACTCAGTATAGAATCTACCAGCCTGAGACACAGAGCAAAAACAATGTCCATTCTAATGTTAAGTAGTACATGGTTCATTTTCACATTAGCTACAAAGCTACGTAATTTTGAAGCTGCTGCTGAAATACTCTGTGAATTTAGATTTTCTGACATAGTAACACACACACACACACACACACACACACACAGACACACCTATTTCCAAGTGACCAAGACATCATTTTGACAACAGAAACTAGAGTGCATATATATGTACCTGACTATAGGAAGCTAGAACTTTCTTTTCCTAGAATTTAAGAAAGATGGACATGTTGACAAATAACAGAAGTTGAATGAAAACAGCACAACATGAAAGACTGAAATACCAGGTGCTGGCTATAGGTGAATCACTAGCCATCTTAGTCATTTTCTATTTATTGAGATAAAACATCAGAAGAAATGCGAATTAAAGAACAAAGAACAAATTTTGGCTCATAGTTACAGGGAGATGTGCTCCATCATTGTCTAGAAGACACAGCAGCAAGAACAAGAGACTACCTGGTCAGATTCTGTGCAAACACACACACACACACACACACACACACACACACACACACACACACACACACACACACACAGGAATTAGCACAAACAGGGAGTAACTTCCAGGCTATGAAGCCTTTAAACCTCTTTCCAGTGACCCACTTCTTGCAATGAGACTCCAGCTGCTGAGGTCCCACAGAATTCCCAACAGTGTCACCAGCTGAGGACCAAGTGCTCCAATATGAACTTGTTCACATTCCAACGTCAACTCCAGCCAAGTGCTTCCATTTCAGAATACTGATGTGATGGAATGTGTTTTGAAACTCAGTTCCTGCGAAAGTAGATAAACAGTAGAAAAACAATCTAATAACAGTCTCAGCTCTGAGTTTAAAAGAAAATGAATATACAGATGGTATGCTACCTCCAACACAGAGATTTCCCACAAACACAAGCATGCACCTTGCCAGCTGAGTGTCCTCGTTTATTAAAGTTATATTTCTCCCTTTACTTCCAATTTTCTTTCAAAGTCTACAAATAAATATGAGTTGGATGCTCATTTTCAATCCCTAGTGTGTTCAAATACAATTCAATGGAATTTAGTTTAACAGAGAAATGGTATTTAAACAGCATCCTTAGATATTATCATTTTGTTATTTTATGTACAGATGTGTCTCTATGAATGCTCATGTATAATATTCCCCACCCTCTAGCCAAAATGCAATCGCCTTTCCTTTCAACTCAGGAAGGTCATGCATCAAGAGCTACTGTAATTGGACCTAATCCAATGCAATAACTTCTTGGGAGATGCAGCCAGACTAGATTTTCTCTTCATATATTCCTCACCTGAGAAGTGGCAACTGGCTTCACCAACCTTTCTATGACCCTCTCTGAATAAAAAATAAAATAAAAATAAAAAGAAGTTCAACAAATTTTAGGTGATGTCAACAAAAGAAAAATGCTTGCCAGAGCCTGCAGATACCATTTTATGAGTGATGCTTCGAATTGGTTTTTAATCTGTGTCCTTTTCACCCTTTCACCTTACAAAGACTTCACCGGGAGGCCCTCCTCTTCTCCAGGAGCAAAATGTGTCTTACTACTATTGACTTACCAGGCACAAACAGAAAGGCACAGAGGGTGGCAAATGCTGCTGACATTCAGAAGCAATTGTATTACTTTTCATCATTTGACGTCCTTGCAATGATGTGGTCCTTGTTTATAGCAGTGTAAAGCTTTGAAGATTCCTTTGTGTTCTGGGGAGATGGCTCATGGGGGACAGTGCTTGCCATGACACCATAAGGACCAGACTTTGAGTTCTCAGGACCCAGGACTTAAATGTCAAGCACACGTGACATCTCAATGTTCCCGCATGGAAATGAGATCACTTGAGAGGCTAACTGGCTGGAAAAGCTAAACCCTTGAGCTCTGTGTTCAAGTGAGGATCTCTGCCTCAATATATAAGGCAAGGAATGATCAAGAGACACCTTCAGCATCACTCTGTTGTCAGAGAAGTGGTAAGTGGGCAGGTTGGAAACAAAGGCTATGCATAGGCACAGACACAGTGGAGGGAGGGAGGGAGGAAGGGAGGGAGAGAAAGGGGAGGCCAGAGATATAAAGAGAGAGAGACAGAGAGACAGAGAGAGAGAGAGAGAGAGAGAGAGAGAGAGAGAGAGAGAGAGAGAGAGAGAGAGAGAGAGAGAGAGAGAGAGAGAGAGAGAGAGAGAGAGAGAGAGAGAGAGAGACTGTAAGCTTTGTAAGCTTGCTTAGGAAACTCCTATGTTAAATTATTTTTTTCTGCTGAATACCATGCTGCCTTTTCTTGTTCTCCATAAAATGTGTGAGAACAACCTCTTGACCACAGTGATAAGAGGGGTTTTAAACCGGGACACATATAGGATCACTTTCTACAACCTCCAGAGTTATGAACATATCTTCTATTTCTTTAGCTTTAGACAACTGTGCAACAAACGGAAAACCAGGCAGTTAGAGACAAGAAGAATAGATACATCAAGCTGGAAAAGAGTGCTTTTCCATATGAAGTTGAGAATTAAACTTTCAATGTCCTTAAAAAATTGTGTAGGTATTTTGATAAGGATTGCATTGAATCTGTAGATTGCTTTTGGTAAGATGGCCAATTTTACTATGTTAATTCTCCTGATCCACAAGCAAGGAAGATCATTCTACCGTCTCATGTCATCTTCAATCTCTTTCTTCAGAGTTTTGAATTTTTTTTCAAACAAGTCCTTCACTTGCTTGGTTAGACTAACTCCTAAATATTTTATATTGCTTGTGGCTAGCATGAAGGGGCTAGTTTTCCTAATTTCTTCCTCTGCATGATTGCTATTTGTATATAGGAAGGCTACTGACTTTACTGACTTTTTTGAGTTATTTTTGTATCCAGCCAATTTGCTGAAGGTGTTTATCAGCTGTAGTTCTCTGGTGGAATTTTGAGGGTCACTTATGTACACTATCATATCCATCTGCAAATAGGGATAATTTGATTTCCTCCTTTCCCATTTGGATCTCCTTGATCTCCTTTTGTTGTCTTATTGCTCTGGCTAGAACTTTCAGTACTATATTGAAGAGATATGGAGAGAGTGGGCAGCCTTGCTTTGTTCCCAATTTTAGGGGAATTTCCTTGAGTATCTCACCATTTACTTTGATTTTGGCTGTTGCCTTGCTGTATATAGCCTTTATTATGTTGAGGATGTGCCTTGTATCCCTGATCTCTCCAAAACTTTAAACATGAATGGGTGTTGGATTTTATCAAGTGCTTTCTCTGCATCTAAGGAGATGAGTATGTGGTTTTTTATTTTCAGTTTGTTTATACGGTGGATTACATTGATAAATTTCCATATAGTAAACCATCCCAGCATGCCTGGAATGAAGCCTACCTGGTCATGGTGAATGATATCTTTGATGTGTTCTTCTAATCATTTTGTATTTTATTGAACATTTTTGCATCAATGTTTATAAGAGAAATTGGTCTGAAATTCTCTTTCTTTGTTGGGTCTTTGTGAGGTTTAGGTATCAATGTGACTATGGCTTCATAGAAAGAATTTGGTAATGTTCCATCCATTTCTATATTTTGGAGTAGCTTGAAGAGTACTGGTATTAGCACATCCTTGAAGGTCTGGTAGAATTCTGCACTGAAATCATCTGGCCCTGGGCTTTTTTTTTTTTTTTTTTGGTTGGGAGACTATCAATGATTGCTTCTATTTCTATAGAGAAAATGGTACTATTTAGCTTGTTTATCTGTTCTTCACTCAATTTTGGCAAGTGAAATTGATCAAAAAAGTCATCCATTTCCCTTAAAGAGATATAGTTTTATACATTACTTTTTTTGTCTATAGTTTGGTTTCCATATGGAACTCCTTTACATGTGAAAATATAGATTCATAAATATCAGAGATACCTTTACAATTTCAGATTTTGACCACTCTGGCTGCTCTCTAATGCTTACCTGGACCGCAGCTACACGCTAAGAGCTCACCTAATGGTATGTCCCATTTTTCCTTAAAAAACAGTAAAAAAAATAAAAACCCACCTTTTTCTCCCTTCCATGCCAGGTATTGAGCCAAAGTCTTTGGTGTTAAGCAAGTTGGCTAAGCCCTGAGTAGCACACCCTTGCCTGGGTACCATGCTTTAAGTCTCCAAGGACAATTGACAATGTTCAATGTGTTTGTGGGCAATATCTTTCTCTAAACAACCCTAGAAGAAGGTAGAATCATTCTTTCTATTTAATGAATGGAAACCCGAGGAAGAAGAAGAATGTGGTGAGAGGAGGATGAGGAGGAAGAGGAGGACTAAATAGCTTGCTTAATAAGCTAGAATAATAGAACTCTAATTTGTTCTCATTCCTCTGACCCCCAAAGATCCTGCAGTAACCTTGAGTCATTGTCACTGTTAATATACTTTGCAGTTCCAGCTTTATGAGGTCAAATAAGAAAAAATATACAAGAATTCTGTGTAAAGGGTTACTATGTCATAAATGTGACCCTAATACAAGGGTCAGGCTTTGTGTGATTCAGCATCTCATGGGTGTGAATGCTCTTGACTTTGAGAAGGGAGTTCTGCTTTATTCAGTCTGTCAATTCAAATACCAACTTCATGTAAAACACTCTTACAAGGACAATCAGAATGATAGCCGAAGGCTCAGGCACCCCTCAGTTTGGGAAAACTGACAAAGACTCAACCATGACAAGTGCCAATTATCCACTTTAGTTTTCATATAACTGCATCACAATTAGTGTCCTTTGAGTGATAATGTATATTTTTTTGCTGATAAAAATTCAGGCCATGGTAACAGTCCCAAGAATCAATTGAAACATACTTAGAGAAAAGCCAGGGAAAGGGACAAAATTAAAACACCAAAGGTGTGATACCAGGGGCAATAAGAATCTCATTTTACAGACCAGACATGTAAGCCTGAACACTGTTATGTCAAGACATGCCTCCAGTCTTGAAAATCAAAATTCTACATATGTTTCTAAAGAAATGTGTCTAATATTTTTTAAATTACAAACATGTACACATACACACACACACACACACACACACACACACACACACACACACACATATACACACACACACACACTAAGGGTAACATTTGGGGTTTGTGCACAAGTTGAAACATGCTGCTGTTCTTTTAATTATAACAGAAAAATTTATCTTTACTTCTGAAAATGTGTAGTAGAGAAAGAGAAAACTCACCCTAAATACCACTTCATAGTTTAAGCAAATAGAAAATTTCCTGTATCTCATAGCCTTTAGTTCAGCCATAAATGCATATATATACATATATATATATATGTTAATACCTTTATATACCTTATTGTTCATGACATATAAAGAATAAGAAACATTTTCAAGTTATTTGATACATATTTGAAAGGCAATACCATGCTTTATTGATGAACAATTAATATTTTAAGGATCAACTTACATCAAACATCCTTAGAATGATCTTTGTACATAATTCTTTTAACATTGAAAAGGATTCAGCCCTGTGACTAAAAGTACTAGCAGCCGAACATCTGGACTTAGGCAATATATGGTGATTTGCACTACTGTTTCTCAGTAATAGACTTGTTTATTTCAATATTGACTATTAGAAAAAGGAGGAAGTCCTTCTTAACATCATTTTAGTCAAAGCGAATATTTCATTTGACATAATTTTAATTGGAAATGTACATTTTATTTAATTTTGTATTATTTTGTGTCTTTTCTGGCTTGATTAAGGGCTAGGGTATCCATTTGTATACAATTATATTCACTGTTTTAAAAATATTCTCTGTATTTAGCACTTACAGGATTAGTTGTAGCATTGTTTTCCACCTTCAAAGAAATGGAGTTTGTTCGCCCCTAATGTTCAGGCCACTGGAACTCTAGCAAGCTGGGGACTTTGCCATACAATCATTATTTTGCTCAACAACACAACTCAGTTCAGAAAATGTCTATTAATGTCCATGACTCTTCCTCCAAATTAATGTCCTCTAGACTCTATATTTTTGGTTTTGGCAATGCTAATGATATTACTTGCTAGTTTTTATTTGGGGTTTTATTAAAAACACTCACCTGACTTTTTAACATGCTTTTAGAGGATTGAGTAAGCTGAGGGTGGAGAAGCAAGGAAACCAGGGGCTGTAAGAGAGACAGATTTTGTTCTCTAAGGTTAATCTCATCCCCAAACATGTTCTGAAATATAGTAGTCTGGTTTTAAAGGAAACCTGATGAAGTATTTAAGGTAATTCTACTATTTATCAAATGAGAGAATTTTAGAGTGTATGTTCTCTTTTAATATATAATGAAAGCGTGAGGTTTTTTATTGCGTCAGTCACACAGAGGGAAGCATGCCTCTCTTCTGGATGAATGCTTTAATGGAGAAGTAAACAGTGATCTCATGAGCTGTTTAGTGTGAAATATTTTCTCGGACAAGAAGGCACAGTGTTCTTATTGCCAGTCTGTCCTAGATGGGAGTTGGACACTTGTTCCCTCCCTCATTTTTTTTGTTCAGCAATACAGTTCCCTGTCTCCACAAAGAACAGAGACTTTCCTGGTTACTCTTTCCTCCTCTTTCTCATTCTGCTCCTTCTGGCCACCGAACCTTGTGACAAAGGACCTTGTCCTCAGCCTTCTCCCTGGCATCAATCAGTTCTTCCCACTTGACGTCTACATAGCTTTCAGTCCTTCTCTTTCATAAAGCACCAAGTGTCATGGCTCCTAGCATGTGTCTAGAATGTGCTACATATTCCTGAAGTTGTCTTCCTCAGGCCACTGGACTCTGCTTTCTTTTTATTTCATAACACAGATCAACTTCTGAATTACTGTCTAACATAGTTATGTCTTTTTGGTTCCCCTCTGTCTTTCTTTTCTGTGCACCAGTTGCACATAAGCAGCGGCATTCTTTTTCTATTTTCCACACTGATGTATCTGAAATGCTTTAGATGGCTCCAGGCTTATCATTGGTTCTCAATAAATACTTTGTAAATAAATGAATGCAGAACACCTTTAGGCAGATAATCTTCAGCTAAATGAATACAATACCGAACACCTTAAGGCAAATAGTCTTCAGTAAGGGCAGTCACTCAATTTTATGAACAGGAAGTGTGCACTGGAAAAGTCAGTAATTGATAATCTTAACTGAGATCTGGGTATTTATTCATTATAACTGCAATATCCAATAAGCCATGGTTGCTAACAGTTTTTTCTTTTGAAAATTTCATACATGAATACAATGTACTTTGACCCTACTCATCTTTCACTCTCTCCAATCTAATCCTTGCCCCCCCCACAAACCCTCAACTGCATTTCCTCTCTATATCATGTATGTGTGGGGGCTGATGAATGAAGCATGAGCAATTTGCCAGGGACCATGTGTCTGAACAGTACTGTCATTCAGAGTATGATCTGCCTGAACGTTTACTATGGAGCCAGGTCATTCACTGCTCTTGTTCGGCCATCTTTATCACTTTGGGTTTTAGTGATTGCACTCATTTCATCATACAGAAACACAACTTTTGTTTCAAAGGACATCACACCTTTATTTAAAAGTACATGGTACTTGACAGTGAGTTGAAAGAAGACTTTGCCCGGAGCCTCCTAAAATATTAATGCTAGCCTCTCAGTTGAGCTCATGAATTGGCTCATTGTGGAGACAATGATAAGTAATGATGAGAAATATCCTCCCACCAGGCACTCAGAGCATACACACCCTATGTAGCAAGTCTCCGAAGAATGGACGTGCATTCATAGATGAAGTCAAACGCAGTTACCAGGGAGAAAAGGGTGTGCAGATACTAGGAATTCAGAAAGCCGATTGTTAAAAATTAAGACCCTGAAGAAAGATGTCCTTAAGTATTAAAGCCTTATAAAGATAGAAAATGAACAAATGGACATTTTAAGTGAAATAGATACATATAAAAGCAAAACAAAATATTTACATGAGGAAGGAAGAAGTTACTGATTTTTTTCCACATTGACAAATCAAACCCAGTGGATATTAAATGTCAGGTCAGGTATAGGATTGTACATATATTTTGAAGAAACCCAACATAATACATTTTCAGTTTATTATGTTCTTAAAAACATATTCTTTTGATATCCATCTTAATACTTTTTGAAATCTATGCTTTGTATATGCTATGAACGTCTATTTAATATATGATATCTAGGGCTGGAGAAGTGGCTCAACAATTAGGAGCACAGGCTGTTCTTCTAGAGTACCCAGGTTCAATCCCCAGCTTTCACATTGCAGGTCACAGTTGCCCAGAACTCCAACCCACATCGTCCAACACCCTCTCCTGACCTCCACAGGCACTGCATGCAGGCTGTGCACATAGTTACACACACGGCAACATTCATGCACATAAAATTTTTAATGCTTACTTTCAAGTAGTTTTTTTCATTATCTTAGCAATGTACAAGTTTTTGCCACTTAGTCTATTGTGAATGATAAAGAGATGATTTAAGGCACATCATGTGCATAGAGTCCCCTAGGTAAACCAATTCCAACTTAGGAGGTTTTGCATTCTAAGGCCACATTAACATGTGAAGAGCAAAGAGCAGAATTTAGTTGTTTAGAAAGAAAGAAACAAACGAACAAAAAAGAAAGAAAAAGAGCAAGCAATTGGGTTCTTTGTAGAAGGTGATAGAATGCTCAACAATTTGGATTTAGAAACAAAGGTAGACTTGTATTAAAAATAAAAATAGAAAATAGAAAGGAAAACAAAACAATCTACGGGGAGCACGAGCCTATCTCAATTCAATTCAGTTTGTTGATTATATTTCTTGAAATCTATTGAATCAATTTCTAACCTGTCTTTTTCTAACACAATTATATAAGTGCCTATAGCCTTTACCCCAACTCACTGGCCACACTGTAGAGGGCATTGTCTATCTACCAGTGAACCTTATCACATTACATTGTTGTCAAGCTATGTATGTAATATATTGTACTCAAACCCCTCCCTGTAATAAAAAATCTCCCATGATTCTTAAGATCTAGCTTTATAATTAAAATATACTGACCTAGTAACCTCTTCAAAAAATATTCCCATCAGCATTCTAATGACATTAAAATAACTTTAAACATGAATTTGATTGCAGGGTATCTTAACCTATTGATTTTGTTGTTTATATATTCTGTCTTACTCCCTGAGTTCTGAAAGTGTTCACAGTGCTACCCCCCGCACACACATTCACACAAAAATTAGGATGAAAAAATCTGAAATTCCAAGTATATTAACAGGAAATAAATGACTATTATAAACTACTGCATACTGGCAAAAACTTTTTAAAAGTTTATGGACTAATATTAATTTGAGAAGTAAAAACTGAAGAGATGTGTAAATTGCATCCTAGAGATACATATTAGGCTGAACCTATGGAACCTATGAGGTCTGGACGGAGGACTCAGCAGTTCTGAAGGCTTGCTGCCTTTTCAGAGGATGGGAATGCAGGTCCCAGCAGCCATGCCAGGTGGCTCCCAGCTCCAGGGAATCCTAAGCCCTCTTCTGGACCCTCATGCTCCTTTACTCACAGGTGCACCCTTCAGATCCACACATACAGATCTTATAATGTGTGATGCGATGGACTTCAGTGACAGGCAGATCCTTGTGGTTTGTCGCCCAGGCAGCCCATGGCAATCCACTAGCTCCAGGTCCAACAAGAGACTCTTCGTTTAATGGAATTAAAGAAAAAAAAAAAGATGCCAGGCAATTGATATTAGATGGAGAAATTTATTAAATAAGCATGGGGAAAGGAGGATGGGGGAGGGGAGAGAAACAGAGATAGAGGCAGCAAGAGAGGAGGAGGGAGAAGATGTAAGAAATAAGAGGGAGAGGGAAGAGAGAGAGCCACAAGGAGGGTTTGTCCTTTTATTTTCCTACTTATTTTTTTATTAATTTATTCTGTTACATCTCAATGGTTATCCCATCCCTTGTATTCTCCCATTCTTCCCTCCCTCCCATTTTCCCATTATTCCCCTCCCCTATGACTGTTCCTGAGGAAGATTTCCTCCCCCTGTATATGCTCATAGGGTATCAAGTCTCTTCTTGGTAACCTGCTTTCCTTCCTCTGAGTGCCACCAGGTCTCTCCCTCCAGGGGACATGGTCAAATGTGAGGCACTAGAGTACGTGAGAAAGTCATATCCCACTCTCCACTGAACTGTGGAGAATGTTCTGACCATTGCCTAGATCTGGGAAGGGGTTTAAAGTTTACCTCCTGTATTGTCCTTGGCTGGTGCCTTACTTTGAGCGGGACCCCTGGGCCCAAATCTGCCTATCATAATGTTCTACTTGTAGGTTTCTAGGACCCTCTGGATCCTTCTACTTTGTTATTCTCCCATGCTTCTTTCATCTAGAGTCCCAATAGGATGTCCTCCCCTCTGTCCCAGTTTCCTGGTAAGTGAAGGCTTTCGTGGGACATGTGGTTTGTCCTTTTATAATCTTGGGTAAGGCCATGCATCGTGGGCGGTAGACAATGACATCACAGGTAGGCTGACTGGGACAGAATCCTAACACTCTGTATCTTAGTTAGGGTTACTATTATTGAGATGAAACACCAGGACCAAAAAAAAAAAAAAAAAAAAGTTGGGCAGGTAAGGTTTCTTTCACTCACACTTCCTTATAGCAGTTTATCAGAAAAAGCAGGGAGGGAAGGAAGGAACCCAAGCAGGGCATGAACGTGGAGGCAGGAGCTGAGGCAAAGACCAAGAAGGAGCGCTGCTCACTGGCTTGCTCCTCTCGGCTTGCTGAGGCTGCTTTCTTATAGAACGCAGGACCAGGAGACCAGGGATGGCACCATGGACAGCATGCTGGGCCCTCTCTCATCGTTCACTAATGAGAAAATGCCCTACAGCCAGACCACATGGAGGGATTTTCCTCAATGTAAGTCCCAACCTTTCAGATAACCTTAGCTTGTACCAAGGTGCCTTAAAACTAGCCAACGTACCCTTTCTCACAAAGAATGCAAATAATTATGATGATACCTGAAGGAAGACACCTGGGTTGATCTCTGGAAACAACACTCTGACACTCCCCCCAGCGACCCCACCCCCCACATGCACAAGAACATACATTGCTCAAAGAAATAGATAAACGTTGAGGTTGAGTCCCCCCAGAGATACTGACACAGCCATATCATTTTAAAGGTCATAGAAAAACTGGAGAATATGTAGTAGGGCAAGAAAGAAGGAGGTCAAAGTGAGAACTCAGGTGTGTCTTCAAGGCTGAGAGAAACCGCAGTAGTAACCACAGGCACCTCAGCTGAGTGATCCGTTCCAGTGTGGTGGCTGGTGACGAGACGCGACTATGAAAGGCGTTCTGAAGTTCTGTTTGGAAATTTGGAGTAGAATTCTAGAAGCCGCTGTCTCTTGATGCACTCTTGATTAAGGTTGGTGAAGAAACGTTTCATAATCCAGATGAAATTCCCCTGGGACACTGGGAAGAAATTCAGCATTACCAGCTGACCTAAACAGGATCAGACAACATGAAACTCCCAGGGCTCCTAACTAGACCTCTGTAAAATTGAGCTGCATTAAATGCCCCAAACCATGAAGGTAGCATTCTTCCTTCTGTGGTTTTAAGACCCAACCAGACATAGTTCACATGTCATTGGTAATCACAGTTTCAGCAGGGTTCAGGTTCCTCCATCTCAGGAAAACAATAGTCCTTCAGATACAGGTGTTGAGGGCACATGAAATGAGTTGCAGAGTTAATTCATTAATGACAGCTTAGCACTGCAGTTTCCTTTGATGGGAATAATTTTGGCCCTAGAATGAACAGAAGATGACCTTTGTAACTTGTCAAATTACTAGGAAAACAGGACTCTGATGCTAGTACCTGAGCCCATAGTTTGCCTGGAGGAAGGTTTGAAGAGGTGCAGCTTCCATGATCTCTTTGCAGAGTTTTCTGAGTCTATGTGAGTAAGGAGCAGCCATAGTAAGGTCAGATCTGTGTTTTCACCTTCCACCTCTTTTAAGCAACTCAAAGCAGACTCAATTTTTTTTTTTATCAGGAGGAAATGCTGAGGCAAAAAAAAAAAAACCCGAATTGCATTTGCAGTGAAGCTCCTGCTATTTCAGTACATTAGCTACAGATTCAATGAGGGCAAAGTGATTGTTAAGCTTTTTGGCTTCAATGGCATCCTTTTTGCTTTATTGAACTTGGGGGGAAAAAAAGTGGCACCCTCCCCGAATCATAAAACTGAAGCATCTCACAAAGGAGCCTGTGAGCCTTGAGCTCTGCTACAATTTTCAGATTTGCTGTGCTTCCTACTCCATATATCATCTGAAATTTATGGCCACACCTGCAAATCCAAGCATGAGGCTGAACTCTTGGATAAATAGATTTGCTCAGAGTGTCTCTTCAATGCACAGGGCTAGCAAAGCTGGGCTCTCGGCCCAAACGAAATTTCAGATACGTCCACTCAGGACGCATCTATTTAACCAAAATACTCTGAATCAATCTTTTGGATGGACTGCAAATTCTGCAATGAGACAAGAGGGATTTCTATGGATAGGGCATAAACATTGGTTGTGTGTAGTTGATCCATTTCTAACTATCCCTAGCTTTCCCTACTTTCCCAGTAATAATGAGGGCTTAACAAACTCTAAGAATGGTTATTATGAAAATATTTAAAATGTTAGACCACATGCTAGGAAGCAGGCGTTTGAATACAAACATGTTTCCAATGTCATCAATACACAGACCTTTCAGATGAGCAGAGGCAGATACTGAGAGAGGCAGCTGACAGCCTCCTATCTATGTGTATAGGTTTTTCCCCTTTGTAATGGTCTTTCTATAGTTGTGATGAGTACTCTGACGAAAAGAAATTTGAGAGTATAACGGTTTAATTCATATTACACGGGCAGGCCATAGTCACATGCTCGGGAAAGTCAGAGCAAGAGCCTAAAGACAGGCTTGCTTGCTACTCCCTGCAACATTACCTATGATTAAAGGAACTCATTCCCAGCCAAGGAAGTACAGCACAACCCACGGAACAGGCTGCTACAGCTCCTATCGGTATCATTGTCTGACTTCCTAGGGATTTTGCCTAGATGGATTCCATACATAGCCCAGGACCACTTGCCCATAGTGGGTTGTGTCCTCCTACAACAGTTATCAATAAGATCATCAGTCCCACTTGATAAAGGTGCTTATTCAGTTGAGACCCTTGCCATGCTTCTCTAGTCTATGGTAAGTTCACAGTTAATGCTAATGAGGAGGTCTCTTAGACTAACATGGACAAATATGCATGGAAACTGGAGACAGCACTTATTTATTTCTAGCTCCAGTTATCAAACAGAAAATTAGAGCATGAAAGCTGTTCATTTGTTTACACAGCATCCAAGAATTTTCAACATTTCTTTTATTGTATCTTTCATTAACATTTTTATTTGATACATTCTTTGAAGACGCCATGCAATATACTATGTATCTTAATTATAACCATTCCTGTCTTCCCTTTCCATCTTCCCCACAGAACTTCCCAACTTCATGTTCTCCCATCCATGAATTTTTAAAAAGAAGGGGAAAAAACAAAAAAGAAAGGAAAAAAACCCTTAAAATGTAAAAAAAAAAAAAAAAAAAAAAATGGCACCTACAACATGTAAACACACACTAAAAATAAAGCTTAAGCAAATGGATAAATACTTATTGGTATGAAAAGTTACTATAATTAGCATTTACATTACTCTGATTTTTTTTCTGTTTCTTTTTCTTTGTTTTGTTTTGTTTTGTTTCGAGACAGGGTTTCTCACTGTGGCCTTGGTTGTCCTGTACTGGACTTCCTGGCCTCAAACTCACAGCAATCCCCTTGTCCCTGCCTCCTGAGTGCTGGGATTAAAGGCATGGGTCACCACACCAGGCTTCATTATGTTTGTTTTGTTTTGTAATTATCTTGAAATTTTAAGGGGTTTTGTAGTATTATTTAAATACTGTTGGAGACCTTAAGTAATAAAAATATTCTCAAATACAAAGCAATCATAATCTGTTCCAAATATTTGTTATTTGTGCTCTGTATAAAAATACACTACATTTTACTAATAGAAATTAACAGACTCAACGCATTTCTCCTCAACATAAGCCCTTCCCAACGTGTAAATATTCAAATTATGTGTTTTCATTCTTCCTTCATTTGGATACAGATATTGTAGTAGATGACTTTCCATTTACCAAGAAGTGACATTAAACCATACCAAGAGAAAGTGGACAGCACCAAATTCCTCAAACAAAAGACAAGCCACCTTGTAGGAAAGATTTTCTCCCCCTTGGTTTGATCCATTCTCTGATCTCAGTCCATCATCCTCACATCTCTCAGAACATAGCAGTTATCTTCTCTTATTTAAATCTGAGCATCTTCTCTAGAAAAACTCATTTTATAGCACACAATACATTGGTTAGGAGAAGAAAATTAGAACAAGCCGCACATAAAATGGGGCAGGATGAGCAGATGAGAGGTGGGACAGCCATTGGCCCATGAGGACCTAAGTCAAGGCAATGAGGAGTCGTTTTGGATTAAAAAAAAGTCTAAGGAATCTTTCTAGTGTTTTAGTATAACAATGTACCTAGATAATATATTTTCTTGAATGCTGTGTACATTGGGCCCAGTAGAGCAGCAAAGAGGTAAAAGACCAGAAAAATTACAACCTTTCTCATGCACAGATTTTCTAAAAAAAAATATCAATTCTTTATACCCTCAAAGGATTTACTTGAACTCAACTGCTCACCATTGTCTTTATGTATCTGATCTCTCAAGATGGCACTAGCTTTAAAATGATTCCCGATTTGCCTTTCAAAACATGACTCAAATATCTTCACAAAACTCTCTTGAATCCTTCAGTGAGAAGAACTTACTCTTTAGTTCTTTTCGGCTATAATAACTGTTTATTTCCATTCAACATGTGACTGTTGTCCTTTCTAACACCATTTATGAGTAGGCATGAACATTTCAACCTTCTCCTACCAGATGCGCGAATCCATTCAGGAAGGTTACTGAGTAAGTTCATCCTTGAAGGACCAGAATACAAAAGGTAATCTCAGTATATACTTACAAACAGGAACGTGAATGCACATACGTTTGTAGGTGATGTGCCCAAAATAGAAAAGGAAATTTTGTTTCTTCACTACCAAAACATTTACAATTCAAGGGATGTTTTAAATTTTTTCTTAAAAAGACGTATTCTTATGCTATTTGACAGCTATTTCTATAAAAGGATGGGTGGGTGGATGGATGGATGGATGGATGGATGGATGGATGGATGGATATGTGAGATATGTGAGAAATGATAAAATGATGGCTGACACATATAAACAAATGGTGAAACAATGCATAATACACACATATAAAATATTAACCTAATATGTGTTGTTGGGTTTATTTTATCTATTTCCTGCAGTTATTCTGAACACATTGTGTAAGGCATCCAAATTAGATTCTCACGTGGTACCAGGATCTCTGGTGCATTGAGGAAACCAAGGCATAGATTGCAAAGTTCTCTCTTTTAACATTTTATGTTTTTTAATTTATTTATTCATTTATTTATATGTGTGCATATGCATGTGTGCGCACGAGTGTGTTTTCAGTGGACAGCTAAGAAGAGTCTGGTCTTGACTTCAGCTTCATTAAACCAGAGTCTCTTTGTTGGTTAGGCCACTGTGTATACTCCAAGCAAGATAGTTTGTAGACACCCTGGAAATATTTTTGTTCCTTTTTTTTCTGGTCAGTTTATTGTTAATTTGACACAAGCTACAGTCACCTTGGAAAAGGGAAGCTTAGTTTAGAGATTGCTTCCATTAAGTTGGTCTATGGACATTTTCTTAATGATTAATATGACTAATGCCACTCTGTCTTGTATAAGAAATCAAACTAAGCAAGCCTTAGAGAGCAAGCAAATAAGCAGCATTCCTCCATGGTCTCTGCTTCAGTTTCTGCTTCTAGGTTTATACCTTGAATTCCTGCTTTCAATCCAAGCTTCACTTAATGTTGGACTCTAACCTATAAGATGTAATAATTTGCTTCGCAAGTGAGTTTCAGATATGCTTTGTCACAGGAACCCAAAGTAACTAGACTCCTCTGCCTCACTCATCTATCCATAAGAATACTAGGATTATAGATACATGTCACTACTTCCCACTTTTTATGTGATCTTAAGTGACAACACAATACAATCCTCAGGAATAGGGGCCTAATATCTTTATACACTGACCTGCCCCCTTACCTGGTAAGGCTGCTCTGATCAGGTGTAAATTCTGAGCTTGATTGGCTTTTTAAATGTTTCAACCCTGGCACCATCCTAATCTTTTCAATTCAGCTCTTTGGAATTATTTCCCATTTTATTGTTATCTGCAGACTTCCAGATCCTTTCCAACATCCTTTAACTCTGAGCTATCTTTCTTAGTGGATTAAATCAGAGTCATGTGTAGAAGGTTTTCTCTCCTATCCCCTTATCAAAAGTCTCACAGTTTCTGTACTGTTTGTACGAAGAACACTGGCCAGACTGTGGGCACATTTATAAATAGTCACTTCATTTTTGAAGCAAAAGAGCAAAAATATAGTTCACGCCAGCCCTGCTGGTGGCAATCAGGCTGCGTAGTGTGTGTGTACAAAGAGATTTATTTTAAGCATGTTCAGTGCACTCCCCTCACCCCCGCCTGCATGTGATCACCCCTGTGCCAGCTCCCAGGTACCTCTGCAGCCCATAATAGCCTTTTCTTCTAGGACATTTGCCCCAAGAAGTTCTCATTAATCTCTTCATCATGTCAGGTTTTAGTTTCACGTCTGTTTGTTGTCTTGTGTGTCCACATGTGTGCATACATGTGAAAGGTAGAAGTCAGCATTAGAATGTCTTTCAGGAAAGTTCTCTTTATATCAGAGAGAGCATCTTTTGGTGAACCTGGGGCTCACTGATGAGGTTAGGGTGACTGGAAGGGTTACACAGGTATACAGCATGCCTGCCTTTTATTCGGTTGTTGCTAGGGATTGGAACTCATGTCCTCATGTATTCAAAACAAGCAGCAAGCGCTTTACCCACTGGACCATCACTCTCCATATCCACATTTTGCATTTTTATTATAAAACAAGAAATAAATTACAGTCTATTCATTGTCTAATACCCCAAAAGACTAAAAGAAGTAAAAGGTAAAAGTGGAATTCATACAGTTCAATGCAGTCATTCTCTCCACTCTGCCACATCTCTGCCTAATGGGCGCATACTCTCAGTCTCCTCATTGATGGCTCCTGACTGTCAGGTAACTAAAGAATCCTACTTTAATTCTTCAAAATGAAGACAACCAATTCTGTCATGTTAAAAGATGGATCAATCAAGCTCTGAGCTTAAATCTATACAAGCAATATGTAAAATGTGGTGACATTACACCGTATTTCCTCACTAAAACTTCTCGGCAACATTGATCCATTGTTGCTAAGGCACATAATGAAATGGAGATTAAGAGTCATAGGCTGTGAGCAGAAACCATGGAGACAAACTGTTAACAAAAAGCTCTAATTCTAAACTGTTTTTAAAGTTTTTCCTTCCTTCCTTCCTTCTTTCTTACTTTCCTTCCTTCCTTTGAAAAGTTCAGTTCAACAACTACGTTACCCCAGCTGATAAAGAAACAGTTGAACTTAATTTTCTCAGACATGGATATGAGACAGAATATCCAGGAGAAATGGTTCCATCATTCAAGTAACTATTTACAAGAGGTATTTTGGGTGCTTTATAGTAGGGCCTTTGGAGACAGACCTGCTTACTATTGATGTTATCTTAACCATTTGTAGTGGGAATTTTTCAACAGACATTGCATAATGTGGTACTATTACATGGTAGACTGTAATATTATATTGTAGAAACATGGATGCTTTGGTATTTCTCTCATCAACCCTTGCTGGTCCTGGGTTATCATGGACACTCATTATCCTTCCTCTGAGATTAGTTTTAATTTACCTTATAAAGCATATGATTTATGTTTTTATTTCAGTATATTATTTTGAATGGAACTAATTTTGTGACTATGACAATACCATTTAATACTCAATCAACGCCAACATATCAAATTATTTATTTAGAGCTATATTTTTTCTTTGTGCATTATCTCTATATCTCAATCATATATAAATCTGTGCCTGTTTTGTGTAATTATGTATTATATATCTTTAAATACACATACATATGTATACATACATATAGACAATATATGAATCTCAGTTTATAGCTCACTAAAAGGGGAACACTTTTATGTAATTTTGTAATGTTAAGTATAGATTCTCTAAATATTTTTGGGCTCAAAGAGAAATTGGTGAACCCTGTACAAATGCAGACCTCATTCTTCAGCTTCGAAGTTCCTTTTGTTCCCTGTGTTTTTGTTTTTCTTTCCTTAGTCAATTACTTTATTATTATTTGCTTAACCTCCAACACCCTCCCTTAATGACTGTTATTTAAATTTACCTATGTATACCTAAAAAGTTGTCCACCATTAGCTTATATTTTGGAGACTACAGTGCATAAACATTCCTATTTATTTCAGAGCATAGCTTAGGAATAGTGTGTGTGTGTGTGTGTGTGTGTGTGTGTGTGTGTGTGTGTGTGTACTTACATGTATGCCCATGTGGATATCCATAGAATCCAGAAGAGAACACCAGATTTCCTGGATCTAGCATTCCAGCAGGCTGTTGTGGGTCACCCAATGAGGCACTGGCTACTAAAATCTAACTTTCTGAAGGGGAGCAAACTCTCTTAGCCACAGAGCCATGTCTTTGCTCTCTATAAAGAAATATGTTATAAAGCATCGGTTCACTTAATTACACAGACCTAATTCATCATCTGTCACCCATAAGGTGGAGAGACATGAAAGTCAGCGGTGTATGGTGAGCCTCTAGGACAGTAACAGAGATCCAATCTCACTGTAATGTTCAAAGAACAAGATGTACCTATAGTGAGAGAAGACAGAAATCCTTGAAGGCTGAACTCCCTTCTGCCATTTCCTTTTCTAATCCACATGGTTGGATGACACCTACTAGGCTAGGAAGGGCCGCCTGCTTCACACTGCAAGGTTAAAGTTCTGAGCTTTTCTAGAAAGCCCCGCAGACATCCAGAAATAAACAAGTACCCAATCTCTGGTGTCACATGGCCCAGTCAAGCACACTGTTAAAATGAGTTGCCACAGAGAAATGTCAGATTGTTTCCTGTTATGCCATAGTGTCTGACAGCTCCTCAATAACTACATCTCTTTTACTTTTTTCCCATTTCATCTGTAAAGGGTTTTGAAGGTTGAACTCACTTGTTCTCTAGTACTTGATATTTTATTAGATATTTGTATTTTGTTTTTATATTTCCATACTTTGCATACTTTCCATTGGTTTATTCATATCTTCATTCTGGGTACTTTTTCATGTATTCATTATTCAGTTCCCTTTCCTTTTTGAGGTTAACAAAGTAACTCTTAATCTCATATTATTTTGATGATTGTTTTTGGTAGAGTTTTGCTTCATTTTGTTTATTTCTTTTTGATTTTATTTCATTTTTTCAAGCTGAGACACTTAATGGTATGGCCCCAACACCATATCACATGATCCTTAACACTCCACCCAATGCCTGTTTGCAAACTTGTGTGTGTTTGGAGGATGCAAGAAAAGCAAAAGAGTAGCTTCATTTCTGCCCTCAACAGGCTGGGCTTGTAGGAGAGAACTTCTGAGAGAATGCCTTTGCCTAAGCACTTAATGTGTCACTATTGGAATGACTTTATTTTTTGTATAGATTTTTATAAGTTTTATTTAAGCTATGTGGGAGAAGATGAGGAGGAAATGATGCCAAGCTGATAGTTTTGTATTACACTAATACTTAATACAAAACACAGTCCTTCTTTCTTGTCCTTGCTTTATACTACCTTGTGAGAAAATTCATTTTGAATAGAGAAACAATTATTGATCTTTCTTAATGGCAAAGCAAACAGACTTAAGACTTGAAAAAAATCAAAGTTAAAGGATGGAATGGAAGAATTGTTTTGGAGTCAGAACGTTGCTCATCCTGTATTTCAGGGTGAGGCCAAGGGTCTGGTCTAGACTCTCAGTGATCATGACTGGTTGAATAAAGAAAGAATCTTAGAGTCATTTGCTAAAATAGGAATTTACACATGTAACACTACCTGGAGTTTACTTTTCATACTCAAGGCACAAATATTTATTCCACACATTCAAATGGTTTTTATTTTAAAACACAAACTTATATTTAGAATTTACATGACTGTTTTTAGAGTTATAAGTAAAATATTTATAGAAAAAGTTTTATGATTTACACATGTACATGCTTCCAAGGCTAATATGCATCATTCTGTGGGAAATCATATTAGTTAATAGCATTTTAATAATATAATAACATCCCTGTTACATTCTCCCACAACAATCATCCCCAGTCAGCAAGCATGTTTAATTGGAAATGACAGATTTGAAATTAAACCACTGGATGAGTTGATATCCAACCGAGGCTCCAAATACTGGAAAATATAATTAGTCTTAATTATAAATGATAGTTATTGTTTATGAAGTTAGTATACAGTGCTTTCAGGCTATGATGTCAGAAAGGTATTCCTTTTGGGAATACATGGCCAGTAAATGTTTTTAGTTATAAAAACATCTAAGTGAGCATTTGTTCCCTTTCTCTTGGAGACTGGTCTCCTCTGACACCTGATTGGAACTATGAATGAAATCTAGTGTTCAAGGTTTGAGATAGTCCCTTTCAGAAATGGTCATGAGATGAAAAAATATCTCTGTCTCTGTCTCTCTGTCTCTCTGTGTCTCTGTGTCTCTGTGTCTCTGTGCCTCTGTGCCTCTGTGTCTCTGTCTCTGTCTCTGTCTCTCTCTCTCTCTCTCTCTCTCTCTCTCTCTCTCTCTCTCTCTCTCTCTCTCTCTCTCTCTCTCTCTCTCTCTCTCTCTCTCTGATTTCCCATCTGTCATCAACAATAATTGGAGTCTTTCTTATTTTTCTCATGTAGCCCTTTACTTTCTCTTTTTAACCATTATATAATTAATATTACACAGCGGCACAATATCCTTGAGAAAATGCTTCAAACATATCTCAGTGCAGAATATTTACACTGCAGAAGACGGGCAGTAATTTGCCTCCTAAACTGGTACCCGGATTCCTGTCTTTCCATTGAGAGATATGGTGCCTCATGTTGACAATCTGTTAATACACATAAAGGAACTATAAAATAAAACAACTAGGGAAGGGTCTGGAGAAGTGGCCCATTGCTTGAGAGTTTGTTCTGTTCTTGCAGAATTCTCCAGTTTGGCTCTCAGCACCTATAGAAGGTGGCTCATAACCACATGCAACTTCGGCCCTGGAGCATCCAGTGGCCTCTTCAGAACTCTGGGATCACTGCACTTATTTGCAGAAAACCATCCTTACTCACTTCCTCCATGTTTATGTGGGTCCTGGGTATCTGAGCTCAAATCCTTGTGTTTGCATACTAAGCACCTTATTGACAGATCCACTGCCTTACTCTGAGTTTCCACTCATCACTCCTGAGAAGCTCAAAGGTGGAATAATTATCCCAACTTAGTGTTCTCCTGTTTTCATACTTCTTAAAGAAAATCTTCTGATTTTCTTTTATTGTTAATTATTTAGAGTCACCAGAGTAATAATAGGATTTATATTAATGTTATTAGGTAGAAGGGTTGAGTTGATGAAAATAAATATTCTTTTTTTCTTTTTTGTTCAGTTTTTTCAAATATAAATAATGTATTCAGAATACATTTTGATTGTTATCCCATCACTTGTAACTTCCTGTTTCCCCTCCTTCACTCTTTTCCCCTACTCCCCCCCTCCCCAGGCTTGTGACAGAAGACCACCTCTTCCTCCTCCATATGATCACAGCCTATCAGATCTCATCCAGAGAGCCTGCTTTCCCTTTTTCTGAATGCCACCAGGCCTCCCCACAAAGGGAAAGTGGTCAAAAAGGAGGCACCAGAGTTAATGTCAGAGGCATATCCCGATCTCCACACAACTCTGGGGAATACGCTGTCCTTTGGCTAGATCTGAATAGGGTGTCTAGGTTTACTGCATTTGTGGTTGGTTGGTACAGTAGTTTATGCAGGCCACCCTCTGTCCAGATCTGCCCATCTTAATGGTCTTCTTCTGCACTAACAGGACCCTCTTGGTCTCTATGTCCCCATTATCCCAAACCTCTCTCACCTGGAGTCCCAAAAGCAAGTCCCAGGCCCTGTAAGAATAACCCGCTGAGTGAAGACTCTCAGAGGACATCCATGTTAGGTTAGTTCCCAATATTAAGTGAGTATATACCATGTGTTTCTCTCTGGGTCTGGATTAACTCACTCAGGATGATAATTTCTAGTTCTACCCATTTGCCTGAAAATTTCATGGTTTCCTTGTTTTTAATAGCTGTGTAGTATTCCATAGTGTGAATGTACCACAGTTTCTTTATCCATTGTTTGACTGAGGGACATCTAGGTTGTTTCCAGATTCTTGCTATTCTGAATAAGGTTGCTATGAACATGGTTGAGCATAAGTCCTTGTTGTTTGGTGGAGGATCTTCTGGGTATATTTCAAGGAGTGGAATAATAGGTGCATCTTGAGGTAGCCCTATTCCCAGTTTGCTGAGAAAGGTCCATATTGATTTTCAGAATATTTGTACAGGTTTGCACTCCCACCGGCAATGAAGGAGTGTTCCTCTTTCTCCACATCCTCACCAGGATATGCTGTCACAGGAATTTTTTATCTTTGCCATTCTGGTGGGTGTAGGAGTCATTTTGATTTGCATTTCTCAGATGACTACGGACGTTGAGCATTTCTTTAAGTGTTTCTCAGCCATTCGATATTCCTCTATTGAGAATTCTCTGTTTAGTTCTGAGCCCTATTTCTCAATTGGGTTGTTTGGTTTGGTGGTGTTTATTTTCTCGAGCTCTTATATATTTTAGATATTAGTCCTTTGTCAAATGTAGGCCTGGTGAAGATCTTTTCCAAGTCTGTAGGCTGTCGCTTTGTTCTGTTGACTGTCTTCTGCCTTACAGAAGCTTCTCAGCCTCATGAGGTCCCGTTTATTAATTGTTGACCTTAAGTCCTGGGCTGTTGCAGTTCCATTCAGAAAGTTGTGGGCTCTTCCCCACTTTTTTTCTAACAGATTTAGGGTCTCTAGTTTTATGTTGAGGTCTTTAATCCACTTGGACTTGAGTTGTGTGCATGGTGATAAATATGGATATATTTGCAATTTTCTACATGTAGACATCCAGTTCGACCAGCACTATTTTTTGAAGATGCTGAACTTTCCCCACTGAATAGATTTGGTTTCTTTGCCAAAAATAAAGAGTGTCCATAGGTGTGTGGATTTATTTCTGAGTCTTCGATTCGATTCCATTGGTCAACCAGCCTATTGCTATGTCAGTGCCTTGCTGTTTTGATTACTGTACCACTTGAGATCAGGTATGGAGATTGCTACAGAGGATCTTTTATGGTACAGGATTGTTTTAGCTATTCTGGGTTTTTTTGTTTTTCTATATGAAGTTAAGAAGTAAGCTTTCAAGGTTTTTAAAAGATTGTGTAGGTATTTTGTTAGGGATTGCATTGAATCTGTAAATTGCTATTGGTAAGATGGTCATTTTTAATATGTTAATTCTCCCGATCCATGAACAAGGGAAATCTTTCCATCTTCTCATATACTCTTCAATTTTCTTCTTCAGAGACTTGTAGATTTTTTTCATACATATCTTTCATTTGCTTTGTTAGACATATTCCTAGATACTTTATATTGCTTGTGGCTATTATGAAAGGTATAGTTGCCATAATTTCTTTTTCAGCAGGATTGTTATTTGTATTGAGGAAGGCTGCTGACTTTTTTGAGTTAATTTTATATCCAGCCACTTTGCTTAAGCTGTTTATCAGCTGTAGGAGTTCTCTGGTGGAATTTTGAGGGTCTCCTATGTACATTATCATATCATCTCCATATAGGAATAATTTAACTTCCTCCTTTCCCATTTGGAGCCATTCGATCTCCTTTTGTTGTCTTATTGCTCTACCTAAAACTAGCTAGACCACATCAATTATTAATCAAGATAATTCTTCCGAGACATGACCACAGGGCAATGTGATTTAATAATTCTTTAATTGAAGTTCCTTCTTCCTACTTCGAGGAGTCACTAGACTTTGTAAATTTGACAGCTAACCATCACAATTATATACTAAGGCTAGGAAAATATTCCAAATATACTTTAGTACATTTGGCTGTAAGAATTCATGATTATCACTGATTTTTTTCCCCTTCTCTCCTATTTCCCCATCATTGTAAGTGCCAAGAATAGAGCAATTACTTTTGCCATTAAGGAGCTTTTGTGATAAATTAAAGATTCAAAGACAAAACTACTCAAAAATATTAGGTTGGTTTTGAAGATTTCTGATGTTATGATTAACCTTTCCAGGATATTTTCAATCATTTTCTCACTCATATTACCAACCTATCTTCTGAGAACTCCTGGCAAACTCATTTGTAATAAAAGCTTACTTAGCTGTAAATAGAATGCTGGTCTTTATGAATAACTGTAAGCAAGTGACATTATCAAATAATGGTGAGCATTTGCAGAAATACACACCCAAATAACGGTGTAAATTCTTTAAGAATGGGCCATTTCTTACTTCTTGCCGAATTGTGTTATTTTTAATCAGAAATACATTCTTCATTTAAACCCAATCATTTTATGCAATGATAGACTGTTTTTCCATATGATTATAAATTTAAAAACAAAATAAACAGCCACACTTTATTCAGAAATTTCCCCTTCTTCGTGTTTAAAGAAGAGTGAAGGCTCTTCACAAGCAAGTAGTGGCTACCTTTCCTATGGACACTAGTGCCTACTGATTGATCACATTCCGCTGGCATGGTGGCCTTGCCAGGCCACAGAGGAAGAAGATACAGGCCATTCAGATGAGAATTGATAGGCTGAGGTCAGATGATAGGGGAGAAAGACTCACTTTTTTGAGGATGAGGGGAGGGGGAAGCTCAGTGAGGGAGGGATGGTGGGACCAGACAATGACAAGGGAGGGGGTCTATAATCCAGATGTAAAGTGAACAAATTGGAAGAAGAAATAATGTTCAGGGAAAATATGAATCTAAATAACTAAACATGGACAGATTTAAATATTATTAATGATGCATTTTCATATTTTAATATTTCTTGAAAATATACCACAAGTACCGCTTCATGAGTTGATATTACAATATACTTAAAGTGAGAAAATCAGCCTTCAAATCATCCTTACACATTTGAAAGGTGTGTTGTAAGTGAGGAAATATTACATATCTTAAGCATATGTTTAATACCTATTTTCCTCTGAGATAAAAATGTATTGGGGAAAGATAAACATATGGAGTAAACTGCAGTGAGCACTTAGAATATCAACACTAAGTTGGAAAACAATTGGCATTTTTACAAGCCAAGCTGGCTGCAGGGCTGGTGGTTACTAACTCGGGGACGATTCTTGTAAAGAGAGACAGGAGCTTTGAAATAAAACTCCTCACCCTTCGTGCTCACTCCCTTACAGCGTTCATTTACTTTTATGGTTTTGACCATTATTTCAATGTAAAACAACTCCCTACTCTGTATTTCCAAACACAATCACTCACCCAAGTTCTGAGCTCATATATCACACGCTGTCCATGTAGCTGTGAGGTACTGAACCATTAGAAAATTTACCACCAGTCTCCCCAGTCTAAAAAAGCATGTTCAAGCTCTCCAGCATTGCTAACATGATCACAAGGTGCCTTCTGCTTCAGAAGCGTCACTCAGTATTAACACCCTGACAGTGGCCTAGTGGTTCTGACCCTTTAACTTCTGTTTTCCCTATCCAGTGTGTCCTACTAATTTGTATTTCTTCCCAGAGTCTTCTCACATCATTTAATTTAATAAAAAACAATCCCCAACCTTGTCCAACCTTATATAGACAATCACTCATTGAGATTGTTTTATCCCAGTTGATTCTAGGTTGTGCCAACTTGATAATTAAAGCTCATGCAAAGATCAGGTTTGGGGTAACCAAATATTTGGGGTCTCATGTTAGGTGGTTTACAGCTACTTATGATCCAAGTGCCAGGATATCTAATGCCATCTTTGTCCTCCTGAGCAACCATAAGCACACACATGATCATATTTATGCATAGAAAAACACACATATGAACTTAAATGAATAATGAAACAAACATTTTAAATGATTGTTGTTAAGGCCTGGCTGCTGCTCTGAGAAAGTACAGGGTAGGGTCTCCGGGGTGGGATGCAGATTCTCTTCCAGTCTGCTTCATTTCTTGGGTCACCCTGCTGATGGCTCAGGCAACTGATCAGCATTAAAACAAGAAAGAAGAAGAAAGGAGAAAGAAGAAAGGAGAAAGGGAGCCCAAGGTTTCTTCTCTAGAGACTGGCTGTATTGCGGCCAAGAAGGGAAACTTAAACTGACCACGATTTTCCTATAGCTGTGGTTGTAAATATGGCTTCTGACTAGAAAGTGCATGGGGGTCATAAAAGAAGGCTCTTTGATCTCCAGATAAGCCTCTTTGCTGAGATCTCCAGTAAGGTAATATAAACTTAGACCTGCTAACCTTAGAAGGCTGATGGTAAAGCCCTGAGTCTGCTAACATATTTGCAAATCTACAAGGAAATAAGAAATAAGAGAGAGATAGAAAATAAACCACTCTCCCACACATAAATTCTACAGAAAAGGTGGATGAAGTTAGACATCTTAACTTCAACTGAAGTTAAGCTTCCCAATTTCAACACCATTTTTGTTGGTCACCTTACTTATACTTCTGAGAAAGGGAAATTATGGTTTAAAGCTAAATATTTCTTATCTATGTATCCATTGCATAAGTTAACAGTGAGTTCAGAGTAAAAAAGGTTACAAGGCATGTAGGTTAACAGGGTCTAAAACTTACAAGAATATATGACTTTTCAATTAGGACTGATCTAACTATACACTATCCAGCTATCTCTCAGTTTATAAGTTCAAGACAATAATCTGTCTTTCATTCTAAGAAACAGAATAAATTTAAAATAACAACATATGGTGCCACAAAGTGACAAGGTATAAGAAATTATAACAGAAGAGTTTGTGTATTTAGACATTAAGGCTCAGGCTTAGTTTAGACAGTTCTAGGTTACTCCATTACATCTTAGGTTTATAGAAAGTTTAAACCAACATATATATAGTGAATACCAGGATTTGTGGTGCCATCTGGAATGAAAGCTTATCTGAGTTCACAAATCTGCGTCAAGACTATCCCCTAGTGAGGCATCTGGAGGCCCACAAAGGTATTTATTGCAGCCATAAATTCTCTAAAATTGTTTTAGAATATCTAAAACAATTTAACTTTTTAAAACTATTTGAATCAAATCAGGAATTCCATAATCATGGATTAATTCATCTGAATGACAAATAGTATCCTCAACAAGATCCTGTAGTATGTTTGCTCAATCACAGCTGGTCAATATCCAGAAAGTGACAGTTCACACCAATGACAGATGTTTTTTCTTTTTGGTTTTTTTGAGACAGGGTTTCTCTATGTAACCTTGGCTGTCCTGGACTTGCTTTGTAGACCAGGTTGGCCTTGAATGTAGCCTTGGCTGTCCTGGACTCACTTTGTAGACCAAGCTGGCCTTAGACTCACAGCAATCCACCTGCCTCTGCTCCCCTGAGTGCTGGTATTAAAGGCATGTGCCACCATACCTGGTTCTGATGCCATATTTTAGAGAAATGTAGCAGTGCACAGTTGACAGGGTTGTCATAGGTTGGAAACAGTTTTTGGGTGCCTCACAGTACAGAAATTGCAAAATTCCAGATCCCTTCCAGAGATCTCTCGTGCCTACTGAAATTCCCCAATTCAATGGCTCTTGACATTTTGTCAGAGGCTGGAAGCAGTTCTGGGGATGTACCATGGTACAGACCTTGCAAAATACAAGATCATCTCTGAAAAAGTCCACATGCCTAGTGAGCTCCTTTAACAGGATGACTCTTGTCAGATTATAACCTAGATTTGGATTCAAGACCTAGCCCACTGTGAGTAGCATCTCAGCTACTCCCTAGCCTAGAAAGGTAGGATTTCTGATCTTTATAAAGGGAGAGGAGTTGAGGTCAGCACAAGCAATTCTGCAAATGAAAGGGCACACGTTCACTTCTCTCTGCTTTGGAGTGTAGCTGTGATGTGACTAGAACCTTGTCTTCTTCTGCTGACACTAGCAGTGATGGTCTGTAACCTAGAATTGTGAACTGAAATAAATCCTTTTTCTATTAAGTTGCTTTGTGTCAAAGTGTTTCATCACAGCAATGGAGATGAGTCAGAAACAACTTGTGTTGAGAAAATGTAAATCTGTATAAAACATGTAAAGCTATTCCTTTGCTTCTAGACAAATATTTATACGGTACCTAAGAAAGTCTTAGTTGTCTTCACCCTTTTAAACAGTATTGGTAGAAAATTCAAGATGTGGATGCATGGAACCACAGCATGAATTCTTGCAAGTAATGGGATGTGGAATACAGCTGGTGGTCAGAGGGATGTGTGTGTGTGTGTGTGTGTGTGTGTGTATGTGTGTATGAATGTGCATGATTATATACATATGTGCAAACATGTGCATGCATGTGTACATGAAAGCGTGTAAATGTTAGTGTGTGTGATTATGAAAATATGTCCATGTGTGTTGCTTTAGTAGCAGTAAACACACCTGTAAAATTCCTGCTTCACATTAAATATAGAAAAGGCTCAGTATGGAGACAAAGACACTGAAAACAAACTTCCAAATTGCTTATCATCAAATTGCTTATGTAATCAGAATTCTAAACAAAAGCAAATAAAGTAAGACAGATATGGACACATTTTAGTATTGAAACCTAATTTGCTCCATCAGTGTATTGAAGATCAATTTTTCAAAGTGGGAGGGTTGTGTTAGAGTACTTCGAACTGTGAGGTAATGATAGGGGTTTCCAGAATAAGCAAACTCCCATCACCTATCTAAAAATGATGGGAGTGTTTTCCAGTCCTAGTACAATTCTCTGAGGGCCTACAGGCTGTGTATGTGGGATACCAATAATAAAGTTACCTAAAATTTAGCAAACCAACATGCTTGTGTGTAGAATAAAATGCTGATAATATACATGGCAGTCATAGAATATATTTCTTTTTTGTAATAATAAATAAACATGAAAGCATTTTTAAAGAAAACAAGTGAGAATAATAAATATAGTAGGCACATCACTCTTAAGTGTTTGGGCACTGTGGAGCTGGTCCCATGTTGGGCTAAATCCCCATGAAGATTAAAGCAGAGTTTAATATTGGCAGCAGCATTCTGTGAGACAAAGTGAACCAACATATTGGCATCCTAATAGTCTTTCTCCCAGATGTCAGCATGCTCGGTAGTGTATGAACATATACATTACAGCAGGGTTTCAATTTAGATTGTGGACTCAGGATAAGCCATTTGTTAAGTCATTATAGCAAATGGGAAACTATCAAGGGATCACATACCAAGATATGCATGAATTTATTAGCCACTAAATTTTGCACTCATGGTTATGAATGTCATGAACTAAACATACAAGAGTCACTAGCAATCTGGGAATCAACAGAAGATTTAAAGCAGGCTACTTAAGTGGTAATCAATCAATAGTTGACGCATGTGTAGGTATATAGAGAACAGGGTGGCAGGGGTCTGTTTATTATGTAGAAAGTTTAGCACCAGCCAAGGACAATATAGGTGGTAAACTTTAAACCCCTACCCAGATCTAGCCAATGGTCAGAACATTCTCCACAGTTGAGTGGAGAGTGTGATATGACTTTCTCAAGTACTCTGGTGTCTCACAGTTGACCATGTCTCCTGGAGGGGTGGACCTGGTGGCACTCAGAGGAAGGACAGCAGGTTACCAAGAAGAGACTTGATACCCTATGAGCATATACAGGGGGAGGTAATCCCTCTCAGGAACAGTCATAGGGGAGGGGAATAATGGAAAAATAGGAGGGAGGGAAGAATGGGAGGATACAAGGGATGGGATAACCATTGAGATAACAAGAATAAATTAATAAAAAAAAACCAAAAAAAAAGAAAGTTTATTTTCAAGAGTAAATATGTGTTTATATACATAAACCAATGTCAAGTTTTCAAACAGTATACAATGCTCACAAACTACTGGAACAATCTTAATGTGTATTTAAGATTGTTTTAACATATGTACACATATATCATAGACATGTTACATGTATGTATATATTCACATTATATGAATTATACATGCACAAATTAAGATTTTTCAAATTCATAATATTGCTACCTGTGACATTGTTTCTCAAATATAATTTTAAATCTTTAATAGTACCATCACCATTAAACCAGATGAAAGATAGAATCCTTTGAAAATGTTGTTAAAAGTAAATATAATTTAGAAGCTAAAGCTAAATTGTACTAAAAAGTAAGTGAACAAAATAATCTATTTTTCAAAGAAGGTCATAACTACAGCTCCATCATTGCTCAGACTTTATTATATCAGAGATAAATGGCAGCAACTATCTTTGGAATAAAAAAATTAACACTGTACTTTATATGTAAGTGTTTTTGAGAAAGAATTTCTCTGTATATTCCTCAAACTCACTATGTAAACTATGGTAGCCTTGAACTTACAGAGACCCATCTGCCTCCCAAGTGCTGAGAAGAAAGGAGTGCACTATCATGCCTGGCCTTATATGTAAGATTTTTAATATAAGAGCATTGCTTTCTTTGTATTGTTTGTGTTGTGTGAGCGTGCATACCTGCATGGATGTGTTCAACCATGTGTGCACATATAAGTGCCGTAGGTTGACATCATCTGTCTCCATTTATTGGACTTCATCTTATTTTTCTGTGGAGAAGTCTCTCAATGAATCTGGATCTCCTTGTGTGGGTGGCACTGGTTGGCCTCTGAGTTCCATGGATTTATGAGCCAACCCATAAGATACAGAATTATAAATGTGTATGCCACCAAGTCCTTTTTTTGTGGGACTAGGCCTGCACACTCAAATCCTCATGGTGTCCAAGCAATTTTACCTACTGAGCCATCTTCCCATATGTCTGGATTTTGAATAACCAAATCTTTTTATTTCTAGTTAGTTAGTTTGCAGCAATATTCTAAAATATTACGACAATGCAAAGACTAATGCCTATACCAGATACACATCTATACAGATTCATACACACATACATATAGGCATGCATTCACATATAAACACACACATAGTATTAAGTGTATGTTATCACATGAAGATATTTTATACCAAAAAATTAGAAAAACTAAACAAGGCATGGCAAAAATATATTTCTATTCTTACTATTTTCCCACTACTTAGGAAGAAATAGAACAAAAAAAAAATAATTTTAAGTTTGAATTTTTATTTAGTTTAGAATTTTGAAAATAAAAATTAAAGAGTGAGAAGTATCAGTATTAATGGATAAAGTTTCTTTATTTATTTATTTATTTATTCTGGAGATGATATTTTAAAAAGATACAGACATGTTGATAAAAATCAGACTAGAAATAACTGGATTACGTGAAAGTAAATGCTTGTAGAATTTGAAGGCTCTGACAATGATAAAGAACACACTGTCTACTAGTTATAAAGGCATCATTGGCATTTCTCAGGAGAACACCACAGCCTTGGGGTCAGGTTAGTGCTAATGACAGCATGTAAAATGGTCATGTTCTTAACGTTTCCTCCTCTGGAAGGCTTGCTATACATCTGTAATTTTGAAGCTTGTCACATAGGTATAATATGTAGAAATCTAAGTCTTCTGTGGTGGTCACCTGTCAGAGTAATGGTGGATGCCTACCAAAGAAGGTGAATCAAACTAAATGTCTACTCCCTTTTCTTCAGTCCCAAAGATGTTATTATTTTTAAATAAAAAATTTCAAAATATGTAAGTGAAAGATATCAACAGTTTTATTCAATTAAAATTCAAAGAAAATATCCAGTATTTTTACTTAAGCTAGATTTAAAAAATGTTAACACACTGGAATATATTTTCTTGAGTTTTTTTTTAAAGGACCATTAATAGTGTCCACAAGGCTGGAGAGATGGTGATTTGAAAACCTCTTCTGACCACAGCAAGCACCAGACATGCAGGTAGTACATAGAAATTAAAAACAGGCAAAATATCCACATATATAAAAATAAAATAAATAATGTCCACAATACAAAGAAATAAAAGGGAAAAGAAGATTAAATGAAGTAAGCCTTGGTCCCTGTTCCCACAGCAGGTGGGGCAAGGCCCTAATTAAGCAGAGTAAGTATCTGGCAGTATGTGATCAAAGCTCCTGACTGTTGTAGTTTCATTTTCGGTTCCAGAATAATATAACACAAAAGAAAGCTGAGAAGATAAAGGGGTTTATTCAGCATACAGTGTCAGGTTAGACATCATCATTGTGAGGAAGTCAAGGCAAGGACTGAAAATAGTCACATCACATTCAGTCAGGAGTGAACTACTGAGGGATGCACAATTGATTGCTTACTTAAGCTCAGGTCTATTTCTCTTCACATACAGTTCGGAATGTTCTGCCTATAAAATGGCACTGCCCACATCAATCAACATAATCAAGACAATTCTCCAGAGTCTAACTTGAGTGCAGACAACTCCTCACTAATACTCTCTTTCTTAGTTATTTTACATTGTATCACATTAACAATTAAAGCTAATATCATAAGTATGTATGTATGCATGGATGGATGGATGGATTCCCTCAAGATAAGACCCAGGTATTGCATATGACTAGCTCCTGACCTAGTAGCTATCATCTATGGTCTGTTTCTTAGGTCTCCATGGTGCCTAATCTCCAGAAGAAGGGAAACTCAGGCTTTTACCAGCAGCAGTATGATATCAGTCTCCAAGGATAAGGATTGTAGGAAAGTGTGTTCTCTGTGGGAGAAATATCATGTCTATACAGAATCATGGAGACTGTGGGAAGGTCACAGCTGGAGTAAAGACTAAACTGGTGTCTGGAGAGCTGGATGCCAATGTGGAATTTGATGAGTGTGTTTTGTGATATGAAATTACAGAAAATCTCCAGGCCTAATTCCTGATTAAATAGTACAGACTAGGGGATTAAGAAAATTAGCAGGGAGGATGGAATGTGCAAGGGCAAGGGGGTAAGGGTAAGGGTGAACAGGGGTTATTAATGAGCCCAGGGCTGTGTGTGCTCAATGTCTTTCTTTCTTCTAACACCCTTGACTGAAAGGAATCTAGGAACTGAGACACAAATGTCCTTTCAGCCATTGTGAAGAGAGAAAAGGGCCTGTGCACAAAGGTGCTCCAATTAAAGCATTTGTTGCAAACAAAGAAGCAAAGGTATAATTGTTATTGGCACCCACCATTTGATAGGCTTGGTAAGAAATTCGTAGCAGTCTAATCGGTCTATACCCTTCTTTCTGATCCTCTCCCAAAGAGGTTTCATAATGCTAATGTGCAAAAAGACATTTTGGAACTGGTTTTCCTAAGGACCATCATCTTGTTCTCAGAATATTTCAAAGCACAGGATTAGAAAAGCCAGCAAAGTCTCTTTGAAATGTGCATTACAGTGATATATCTTTCAGTTTGCTCTAGAATTCCATTTTAGACACTGAATGTATAGGTCTTGAGCCCAAATAATTGCAATTATGGAAGAGTTGAAACAGAGGTCTTTGCTCTTGAACTTTTAAGAGCTTTATTTCTTTACTGAAAACATGGAAGGAGCCAAACTCTTCAGAGAGTTCAGGAGCACCCTAAGTGATATGCTCAAGCAATCAGAGACCATTAGCCATCCAACCATTTGCCCTTGAAGAGAAACACACAGGAGATAAGTCTAATTCAGAAGACTGGCAGTGGCCTAGATGGCTGAGGAGAGGATTTCTAATGACATTTATTCAAATTCCGTGTGAGAACAGAAAAGCTTTGGGAAGACATTTCTGACTTTGGCAACAAATGTCTTATTTTCTCAAGATTTCCCATACCATAACACCTTCTCAATGAAATGGCATCTTCTTGTGTCATGGATTAGATATTAGAAATATTAATGTCAATGTGACCAAACCATTTCCCCCCTCAGTTTACAGACACTATGGGATCCCATATTAAAATTAGAACCCACTTTATTGATTTATCAAAGCCAGGGATGGGAGAGAGAGAAAGAGAGAGAGAGAGAGAGAGAGAGAGAGAGAGAGAGAGAGAGAGAGAGAGAGAGAGAGAAGAGAGAGAGAGATTCAGTATTGCATTACACAAGTTTATTATTTTCCAGACACAGATGTTTCCATAATTAATTAACTGATTGATTTACTTTACATCTTGACTATAGTTTCCCCTCCCTTTTCTCCTCCCAGTCCTTCCCCCATCTTCCCTTCCTGCCCCTCCCATTTCTTCTCCCTTTCTCTTCAGAAAAGGGGGGGGGGCCTCCCACAACCTTGGCATATCAAGTTTCGATAAGTCTAGGCACATCTCCTACTGAGGCTAAATGAGGCAGCCAAGTTAGGGGAAAGGGTCCCAAAGACAAGCAGCAGAGTCATAGCCCCTGCTCCTGCTGTGAGGCGTCAACCTGAAGAACAAGTTGTACATCTATAACATATGTGCACAGGGCTTATGTGAGGCCCATCCATGATCTCTGATTGGCCATTCAGGCCCTTTGAGCCCCTGTGGGCCCAGGCTAGTTGATTTTGTAGGTTTTCTTGTGGTGTCTCTTCACTCTCTGGCCTTGCCCATGGACTCTTATTTATTTACTATTCATTTATTTATATTCATGTATTTTGAATATTTAAGTTTTTTATTAAATATATTTTACACACACACATATATTGTTACACATATATACAATGAACTACCTTTTTCATTTGCTCACTTTACAACCCAATTGGAGCCTGGGTTCTACCTCCAGGTTCAATGCTCACTTCCTCATAAGCTCCTTCACTATACTAGTCCTCCAAAAGGGGGAGCCCTCCTTCTCTAATATCTGACCTCAGACTATTAAGCCTCATCTAGACTGCCTGTATCATCTTCCTCTGTGGCCTGACAAGCCCATGCTGCCAGGGGAAAGTTATAAACAAGTGGGCACCAGAGTCCTTGTCAGAAATAGTCTCTAGGCTCCATATTATAGGACCCAAACAGAGACTGTGCAGCCTATGTACTACAACTGAGTCTATATGTTTCATGGGCACCTGCAGGGTCAGTTTCGATATTTCATGCTAATTTGTTAAGGCTCACAGCTGCTTTTGTGATTTTCACAGAAATAAATTCACATAGATCTATTAATAACAATGGATGTTCCCATAATTTATTCAATAATTATACCTATGCTGTAGTAATGATTTTGCACTAAAACTTCATCATATACCATAGCTGAAATATCCCAGCTATCAAGACTTATAGACCTGCAAAAAAAAAAAAAAAAAGAGCATTTAATTAAAACTGTGGCCTCTGGAGACTGACATGATCAGAGTGAGTCCCTTTAGTGTGACATAAACAAAAGGTATTCATTTCTCTAAATCCTGTGAATGTTTTCTGTTACTTTCAAACAACAAACATCCATTCAATTCATTACCTAGTCCCACATTAACATTCTTGGGTGCAGGTCAGCTTGATTCACTGTTTGTGTGGACCAATATGCTTCATATTTCCATAGGAAGAATCATTGACTCATGAAAAAATAACCTTTAAACTAAATTTATATCTTCATTTATTTACTTAAAAAGGAGTGGTGCCCCATGTTTCACAAAGCATGAAAATCCAAAAAGATTACAATGAGTTTATAATCTATTCATATATTCTCACTCCATAGTCCCTACCACCACATCTCCTCATGCCATTGGCCACTGTCATTCATTCTTATGTGGCTGTCTGCTGCATAAGAGCATGCAAATGTATACAGTTGTTTTTAATTTTCTTATATCCATTGCAGTGTTCTCAAAGTTGCATTTGCAACTTGATTACATTTTCATTCACTTGGTATTATATATCTGATGTTTTCATTTATTATCCCTCAATACAAATTTTCTCATATTAAAAAAATCCTTCTTTTAACCCATGGAATGAATGTAGTGAAGTGTATTGAGTCTGACTTCTCTTGTGGTAATTTGAGTTTATGGTCTTTGACTAATATAAAACATTAGGACATTGAATAGTACTTTGCATTTTCTTACTTAGTACACATTAGAACTTTTTTTTATAAGATCAATTCCCAGTTCTCAAAAATCAGTTGTATTTACAAGCTATTCTTATATGTGATCAGGGGACATTTGGAAACATTCTGTACTTAACCATGCACCGATTCTGTGAAGATTAAATCGTTCTAAAAATAATTTCTGGTAAAAATTTACTTTAAAATAAAATGAACCAGAAAGCTATATGAGCAAGAAATACAATTGAGCACTTTATATGATTAAGTAGTCTTCACACACAGTCCTCAGAACACATACATACACACAAAACACCCACAGGTTTACATACATGTGTGAAAGAATGAAGAAGTAGCTAAGCTATGAGTCTCAATGAGTCAAAAACATGCCTATGATCACATTTCTAAACAGTACGCCTAAAATCCTGTATTTAGTGTTTAGTTTACAGTCATCATTTTTTTCTCCATAGACTGTTAAGGAGCAAAAACATCACTCTGAAAATTAAAGCACAGAGTGTTTGAACCTATAGCACTTAACTGAATGGCAGTTATGTATGCATCCACCTGTCTGTCTGGACCCTGCTGAGTCCTCCAATCCCCATGATGGGCATTGAATCTCTATTCTATGAATGCCTGCCTGATAGAATGACACTAAGCACCAAGTTCAAGATCAAGCATTAGGTGATTGACGGTGCATTCAGCCATTTGTTTATGAGACAGTGTCTCCTCAAGTGTGACAAGTGGCTTCAGAACAATATGTAGAAATCAGCAAGCATAGAGTGCCCAGGGCTAAAATTACTTCTGACTTGGAAAAAGAAAAGGAAGCAGAAACAGGTGATTATAAAGATTCATTTGCCTTGCTGCTGGGTTCCACCTGCAGGCAGCTCAGTGTACAGTCATCATGGACCTAATGCTCTCAAGGCCAGAGCTGTCCACCTGATTCAGAAACTGTGCACTGTAGACGGTGCTTATACATTTTGTGTCGTCTTTCATTTACATGGAAAATGTAATATGGTTTATAATGTAAGATCTACTCTCAGACTTTGACATCTGTTGTGAAATTCATGAGCAAACACATACCTTTTCATAGGTCTTCACCCTTGTGGAGAGATCATGGGTCTTGGGTGGAGTTGTTGTCATGGGAGATGGGATGTGATATAATGCTGGCCTCTGTTTTCATGTAAAGAAGTATATCCGAGGCACACACTCTTCACTAAAACCCATTGCTGGACTTTGGCTGCATTAGTTACTTGCCTCCTGGCTATGACAAAATACTTGATGATCAGCTGCTGGATAAAGTCCTTCAGAGGACAGTGATGCCAGACTTCTATCTATAAATAAAGAAGAGTATTGATAATGGTGTCTGGGGTTGGCTTTCTCTCATGGGGACAGTCTCAGGTTGAGCAAGCATCGGTTAGACATTCCCTCAGTCTGTACTCCCCTAGGCCCCCTACACATGTTACTGATGGGCTCTTTGATCTTCACGTGGGTCTCCTAGAAGGATGAGCAGGTGCCATGACATGGACACTGTCTCATGTTTTCCTCCTAATGGGGCTGCCTTGCCTGGCATCAGTGGATGAGGATGAGCTCAGTCCTGATGTGACTTGATGTGCTAGGGTGGGTAAGGGGTGGTGGGGGGGGGCAGCCTGGGATCAATATGTCAAGTGAATATTTAAATTTTATTTTATTTTATTTTTTTATTTTTTATTAATTTATTCTTGTTACATCTCAATGTTTATCCCATCCCTTGTATCCTCCCATTCCTCCCCCCCCCATTTTCCCATTATTCCCCTCCCCTATGACTGTTCCTGAGGGGGATTACCTCCCCCTGTATATTCTCATAGGGTATCAAGTCTCTTCATGGCTACCAGCTGTCCTTCCAAAAAGAGTGAATAAAGCTAACAAATGTCGATTCAAGCAGATACTCACAACATAAACTCTTGATACATTTCGTGAAACCAACCCATTCTTTCTCCAAATTCAGAATATCAGTAAAATTGGAAGGAAAAGACCAGATTGAATTCAAATTAGAATAAGCCATAAAACACCCCAATTTCTCAAACTGTCTCAAAACTCTCAAAGTTTTGATGCTACAGCTAGATCTGGAATGCCCCAATGGCCCATGTGTTGAAATTTTGGTCCACAGGGAGGTAGTATAATCTTTAAGGTCTATAAAGACTATTAGGTCCTTGGGTGTGTGGTTTGAAGGAGGAAAAATAATGCCATAGACCATCCTTGCAGATTGTAATCCATGTTTTCGTTACCAGCACTTCTACCACTGTATGACCATTGACACAGACACAAGGTAGCAGTAACTGAAACCTCCAGAGAAGTAACCAGAACAAACCTTGCTTCTAATGAGTTGAATTAGGGACATTGGCTCCAGTAATGGACATCTGACCAGCACAGCCAATACAAAGAAAAGAAAAAAAAGATAAGAAAGAAAGAAAGAAAAAAAGAAAAGTAAGTCTGAATGCAAACTAGTACAACCACTTTGGAAATCTATCTAGCACTTTCTCAGAAAAATGGAAATAGAGCTTCCTCAAGATCCAGCTATTCCACTCCTTGGAATATACCCAGAAAATGCTTCATCACACAACAGGGACATATGCTCAACAATGTTCATAGCAGCCTTATTCATAATATCCAGAACATGGAAACAGCCTAAATGTCCCTCAGTAGAAGAATGGATAAAGAAACTGTGGTACATTTACACTATGGAATACTACACAGCTATTAAAAACAAGAAATTCCCAAAATTTGTGGATAAATGGATTGAACTAGAAATTATCATGAGTGAGTTCACCCAGAAGCAAAAAGAGTCAAATGGTATATACTCACTTATATCAAGACACTAGCCCAAGGGGCATGTCCCATGAAAATTTTCACATACCAGGAAAGTGAGTCAGAGGGCAGGACATTCTGTTGTGACTTTAGGTGAGAGCAGCATGGGAGAATGGGGAAATAGAAGAATCCAGAAGGTCCTAGGAACCTACAAGAAGAACATTATGACACATGAATCTGGGTCCAGTGGTCCTGCTCAAACTATGGCACCAGCCAAAGACAATACGTGCAGTAAACTTCGAACCCCTATCCAGATCTAGCCTATGGACAGGACATTCTCCACCATTGAGTGGATAGTGGGGTCTGACTTCCACACGAACTCTGGTGCCCCATTTTTTACCACATCCCCTGGATGGGGAGGTCTAGTGGCATTCAGAGGAAGGATAGCAGATTACCAAGAAGAGTCTTGATATCCTATGAGCATATACAGGGAGAGGAGGTCCCCCTCATTCACAGACATAGGGGAGGGGAATAGGGGGAAAGCAGGAGGGAAGGAGGAATGGGAGGATACAAGGGATGGGCTAACTATTTAGATGTAATATGAATAAATTAATAAAGTATTTTTTAAAAAAGAAAAGTCTGGGATGCCCTCAGCGTAGACATCAAGACCAAGAGTCATGAGGCATGCCACGATGGACATAAATATATGAAGTCTTGAAGAATCGACTTGAATTATAGCAATGTATGTGTTGGGTCCTTTAAGCATAACAATGTAGGAAAGATGCCTTCTTAACATTAGATAGCAAAATTTGGTGAAGCTGGGGTTGGAAAGATGGCTCAGCTGGGAACTGCATACTGTTCTTGTATGGGTTCCAGTGTCAGTTTCCAGTACCTAAGGATGATGGCTCCCAAGCCCTAGTAGCTCCACAAGTGCCTCCTCTGGGCTTGCAGCCTACTCACACAATTGCACACACATTAAAATAGTAAAAATAAATCTCAACAAAATGAATTGGTGAACTTGATTGTGTGACATAGGTAAGCCTTATATCTTTTTCATGGTCTTTGTGTGTGTCTGAAAGTATTCAGGAAGTGTTTGTTTTAAAGAAATCGTGGGAGGGCATCCTATTGGGACTCTAAATGAGAGACACATGGGAGAATAGCAAAATAAAAGGATCCAGAGGGTCCTAGAAACCTACAAGTAGAACAATATGATAGGCAGATTTGGGCTCAGGGGTCCCGCTCAAACTAAGGCACCAGCCAAGGACAATACAGGAGGTAAACTTTAAGCCCCTACCCAGATCTAGCCAATGGTCAGAATATTCTCCACAGTTGAGTGGATAGTGGGATATGACTTTCTCACGTACTCTAGTGCCTCACATTTGACCATGTCCCCTGGAGAGGGAGACCTGGTGGCACTCAGAGGAAGGACAGCAGGTTACCAAGAAGAGACTTGATACCCTATGAGCATATACAGGGGAAGGTAATACCCCTCAGGAACAGTCATAGGGGAGGGGAATAATGGGAAAATGAGGGGGGGAGGGAGGAATGGGAGGATACAAGGGATGGGATAAACATTGAGATGTAACAAGAATTAATTAATAAATAAATAAAAAAAAAGAAAGAATCGTGTTTCCCCAGCTGCCCCATTCTCCTCCTGCAGAAGTTGAAAAACCCAAAGCAAGTTGCTCAGTCTGCATCCATTACTTCCAAAAAGGATCCTACCGGGAGTTAGAGTCACTTAATTTGACCCTCCATCTCCCCCATGGATGATTTTTTTCTTACTCTTTATATAAATTCAATATGTATCTTAAATGCATTGATTATCATTTAAAAATTTTAAATATAACTGGGTAAAAACAGAAAGACTTTGGTACAGAGAGAGCAAAGGGGCCATGGAGACTTCCACACGACTCTCACAGGCACTTCCAGCCACTGACCTTGTCTGCTGACTGGACTCATATTTCTCTGATACAAGCTAAAGCATACCAAGCCCCGGGTTGATAAAAGACATCCGAACAGACAGCGGCTGAGTGATGGGCCTTGTCTGACAGAAGCTAGATTATACTACTCAGGGTGATTTAAGTAAAGAAAGATTGTCCCCATAAACAATTCCCTGGTGGTATGATTTCCCTTGTACACCTTTCTCGGTGAAATATGCCTGCATATTCCTCCTGTAGAAACGTGGCACAAAGATGTGCCCAACTTTCTCTAACTCTAACCTTGAGAAACCCTATTTTAATGTTTAAAAATGCAATGCAAGCACCAATTGGGATTAAATATCCATCCCCTGGGGCTGGGGAGATGGCTCAGCAGTTAAGAGCGTTTGAGCCTCTTACAAAGGGCCAAGAGTTCAGTTCTCAGAACCCATATTGAGTGGATCAAACTGCCTATAACTACAGTTCTGGATGAGTGATCTGTAGTCCTCTTCTGGATTTTACAGTCACACCCCTATCACACGCATTTTCTTAAATAAATATCCATTCTAAGTTCAATCTGGGTACAAAAAGGCTAAATCCTTGTCAAACACTGTTGCACCAGTGTCCCCGTGTCCCCATAGCAGACAAGAATTGAGAGCAGAGGTAACTTGTCTTCAACCTGAAGCCAATAATTTTACCGAGTTACATGTTTCTTGATAATACACACCCTTATCAAACTCATGCTGAGCCTACTCAATCTCTTTCGGATCTTAACAAAAACAACAACAACAAAAAATCCCTGTCAATTGAGGCCACAGATTAGCGAACTGCCCTTCCCCCTTCTGCTCTCTTAAGGATGGAGAATTCACTGCTGTTGCCCTTTCACCCGTCTGCATTTGTTAACCACTGTCCCATCCCAGGGAGCACCTCATTGGTTGGCAGCTAGGAAAACACTCAATGGACTTTTCATTCTGTCAGTCCTCCTATCGTAGTACCCGGCGTATACATAGTATAATTAAATGTCAAAGAAGTTTATGTGCTGTTTAAATGAGTAGAATGGGTCTTGGGTCTAAAAGTCGGATTAGATATACAAGATGAGAAGAAGCAGCCATTGTTTCATTTCTCTTCCAGACCTCCAAGACTTCCACTAGCTGTGTTTATTATTCAGTTGCACCATAAATTTTTTCTTAGTGCTTTATGAAGTTCAAATAACTCCATTTATCAAAAGGAGTATAAGTTGTTTTAATGTTTTATTGCTATGGGAAAAATAAGCTCAGTATCTGAAATATAATTCTTATGGAATATATTGAGGATAATGGGGGTAAGGAAAATTGGAGATGAATATAAGAAAAATAAATAAATGGGTGAATTTAGTAGATAATGAAAACAGTGGATGAGGACAAAGAACGAAGAAATACAGCATTGTGTTTTTCCATTTTTGTAGACTATAACTTCGTACCTCCCAAAAAGAAAAAAAAAAAATGCTGATTCTCAATGACTGTGAATTTGGATTACAGCTGAACAGTTCTATGCTGCTGGTCAGGACACATAAATGGTGACCCTGCGGAGTTTGTTCAAACAATTGTTGAATAGTTGCAAGCATAGAGTTCTGTCTCAGATGGGCTTACAGAGATACACACACACACACACACACACACACACACACACACACACACACCCCCCACACATCACCCATCTTTCTTTTTTTTTTTTTTTTTTGAGTCAGAGAATGAACTTTTATTGACCTCAGATGTGAACAGCAGCACACAGACATAGCACATATGTATCTTTTTGTAGAATGTTTATGTATACTGAATTTTTGTCCACACATGTGTCCATGTTTTATGTACCTGCCTGGTCACAGAGGCCAGAAGAGTATTGGATCCCCAGAAGCTGGAGTTTTAGGCACTTGTAAATTGTTGTGTGGGTGCTAGAAACCATACACAGGTTCTCTACAAGAGCAGTGTTTTTTAACCACTGAGACCACTTTCGGCACTTGTCTCTTCATACAAATCTCAAAGCTCCAATCTGGGCCTTTGTGGATGTTGCTCCACTAAATCTGGTCATTTTTTATTTTTTCCTCCTGTAGCTGATGTTTCCCCTCCTTGATTTCAGAATTCCTTTTCAACATCGAGATTCCAGACGTCTACTGGAGCTGGCCTCAGTTCTAGTTTGATTTCCTGTAGCCATGATAACTAACACACATTGACAAAAAACACAACTCTCGCAATTCTAGAACACAGTGTCCATCTTTCTTTTACATACGTATCAAACACATTTTACACACTTCAGTTATGTGATCATTAACAATAATATTGTGTGGATTTCTATTGACATATCAATCTACTATACTGATCAAATGCATAGGCAGCATCAAAGGTGAGTGAGAGCCTACAATAAGAGCCAGGAAGGGATATGTTCTTTCGTTAGATGGATGTAATTAGACAAATCCACAGCATAGGAAAGATGAGTTTTCAAGGGGCATGCTTTTCTCCTTATATTCTAGCTTTGTATGCTATGCTGGAGTCTGGCATAGAGTTTTCTCTGCTCTCTGGGTTTTTTTTTCCTCTTCAAGGTATCTATTCATCTTTCTTAGACCCTTGGAAAGCTTCTCAGTGACAACTCCAAACTGATCAGAAAGTGGAGGCAATGTGAGAAATACAGGATTTCCCCCTCACTCTGGTAACATCACCTTGTATGTATTTTTGTAGTACTTACTTGATGCCTACAAATTGTTAAAAACTATAATTAACCACATTCCTTTGGACTTTTGAGGCTAAGTATTAAAAGAAATAAATAATGTTATGGAGTTTATGTCTCTGTCTGAAAAGACAGTGAGCAGGAAGGGAGAACTATGTCTGAACCCCAGATTTTTCCATCTTAGTGTTGACATTAACTGAACCACAACCTTACAGTCCACAGTCCACAACTTGGACTGGATCTCACGAAGATGTTTTTAATTTTTCATACTTACTTGTTTCAATGCATGTTCATAAGCATTTTGTCTGTGTGTATGTATGTTCATGCTCCACTGTCCAAGGAAGCGAGCAGAACGTGTCTAATCATGCAGAACTAGAGTTATGGGTGGTTTAGCTGTCATATGTGTGCTAGGAATTAATGCCCAGTCCTCGGCAAGAGCAGCAAGGGCCATCTCCTTATCCCTGTCTTTCTAATAATTTTGTCAGGTAGTTACATTATCACTTAATTGAGTAGAAGTTCTCAGGCACAACTAGTGGTGCATGTGTCTAGTAAGAGAGGTATACTGTGGAATAGTGACTGGCTCTCAACCTCTACTGTTCTAGTTGCTTCTGAAAACACACCCAGACCTCCTCAGTATGTTTGTGGAGCTTCGTCATTCATAACAAGCAACAGTTTTCATTTGGACCACTAGCAGTCTCACCAAAGCAAGAATTTTTGTACAACAATAAAACAAATTAAATACCAGAATACAACGTTACTTTCCAGTAGGATCCAAAATAAAGATTTTTATATATTGAAATGTATTTTTTTGTACATTTTAAGACTTCTTGGCAAAATGGCATGCTTAGAATTTGTTATAAAATTACTTCTCTGTACATCTAGCTCCCTGTGTTCCAGGCCTATTTCATAAATGATTTCAAAATAGTGCTACTTAAAATGGGGAAATAAAACACCTATTGTCAAAAGCTAATGGAAAACAAAAAGAGATAATAAAACTCAGTACTGATAAAATTAAAAATACTTTTTAAAGAAGAATTTTGAAAGAAGCCTTAGGAATAGCCTTGCAAATTTTTCAAATCATTTCAATAATATAATTTAATTTTTAGTTCACGCATAAGACACAATCAAGAAGGTTACCTCTCATGTTCTTGTGGGAAAAAAATGTCTAATAAAAGGAAACAGTTAAATTCATTATTAAGTTAAATTCATTATTAAGGCATTGGGAAAATGATATTAAAAACAGATAGCATGCCTATAATCATTTAGCCTATATTATGGAGATGTAAGAAGTAAAATGAGAAGATCAATGTCTACCATAAAAAGTTGATAAATGTTGTGAAGAAATATTAAGCAGAACATAGAAAAAAGCCAGAGGTGAGGACTTTCGTGAAGCATTTGGATAAGAAGCAGGTGTCTGAGGTGATGATATTTGGATAATACCTAAATGAAGTGGGAATAGAGGTGTGAATAGAGCCCCAGGGCACCCGAGGAAATGTCTGTTTACTGAGCAAATGGAACCCTCAAAGTCCCTCAGAAGCTAAGACACTCTGTTCAAGGGTCATTGGGGAAGTACCTGGGGCCTGGGAACTGAAAAAAAAAATTAAAACATAAACGAGGACCGAGCTAGTCCGAGGACAACAGGAGTGAGCCTGTGTTTCAGGTCCTCTGGAAATATGTCCATTCCCAGAATGTGGAGACACCTCAGATAAGGACCTGTGGGCGCACGGTCGGGGGTTATATTGACTACCTTAATCGATGTAGAAATACCCTTCTTAACTATAGCTGGCAACCCTGGCTAGGATCCTGGACCACACAAGTCAAGGCGCGAAGCCGAAGAAGACGCAAGCATGTATCGCTCTCTTCTGATAGCAATTTTAATCTCCTGCCATGGAATGTACTTTGAACTAAAATGAACCTCTTCTTCGTTCAGTGTCTTCTTCCTGGGTATTTTATTGCAACAGGTAAAGAAACTAAGGCAGATGGGATGCTCTGAAGAGATGCAGGCCTAGGTTGACATGCAGTCACTGATAAGGGTAGCCTGGGTGGAAGCCTTTTCTCCCAGGCATTAGAAAAGAAACGTTGATCGCTTTGGTCAGGGATTGGCAGTGGGAGATTTAGGCACACGTTAGTGATTAGATTGTTTTTATTTTATTTATTTTATTTTACTAATTTATTCATATTACATCGCAATTGTTAGCCCATCCCTTATATCCTCCCATTCCTCCCTCCCTCCTGTTTCCCCCCTACTCCCCTCCCCTAAGTCTGTGACTGAGGGGGACCTCCTCCCTTGTATATGCTCATAGGGTATCGAGTCTCTTCTTGATGACGTGTTATCCTTCCTCTGAGTGCCACCAGGCCTCCCCATCCAGGGGACGTGGTCAGAAATGAGGCACCAGAGTTCGCTTGAAAGTCAGGCCCCACTCTCCACTAAGTTCTCTTAGAGCACTGGTTTCCAACCTTCCTAATGTTGTGACCCTTAATAGAATTCCTCATGCTGTGCTGAGCCCCCAGCCATAAAATTATTTTCTTTGCTACTTCATATCTGTAATTTTGCTACTGCTGTGAATATAAATGTACATATATGCGTTTTCTGATGTCTTAGGGGACCCCGGTGAAAGGGACCAGGGTCATGGCCTACAGGTGAGAAACATTGTTTTAGATAGTTACTAAGATTTTCATAGCATAGGAAATAAGTTGTGACCAAAAAAAAAAAAAAAAAAATTCACTCAAGGTCTGTAATGTGAGGCCAGATCAGTGAGAGATGAAGCTGATAAAATGGCAATAAGACACTGAGGAGGAAACTGCGGAGGTGATGATGGCTGCACACAGTTCATCTGTACCCCAAGGTTAACAGAATTGGAAACTATAAAACACTGTTATCGGGTGTGAAGGTCAGAAATGAGATTCTGTATGTGAGGCTGGGTGTGCACGCCTCTGTGCGCATCTGTACCTGTGAAAGTGTGTGTCCACATGTGTTAGTGTGAGTGTGTAACTGTGGGCATGTGCGTGTGTCCGCGACTGGTTGCACTTCTGTAGGAGACTGACCAGTGACTGTTTAGAAAACAGCAGCATTTTTTGCACTGGTTGGAGCACTACAGCTGACTCTGATTTCCTTTGTCATTCCTTTCTCTAGCTTCTAAATTTCTTACTATAAACATGAGTGTTGAATCAGGAGGAAAAATCATTTGAAATAGCTTTGAAGATCATGGAGAAAGATAATTGGGGTAAAATGTGGTTGAAAAAAAAAAAGACCCAGCTGTTAGAAAAAAATCACTTGAAGCAGCTGACGAACACAAAACACAGCTGGCCTGGAGGATGAGATATTATATAATTTGAATTAAGTGTCTGTGCTGAAATGAAAAGGAGACTGGGGGGAAACGTCCTTTTATACTAAGAATATTGCTGTTTATTTTCTGAGTTGAACTAAAAAAAAAAATATGAACCCAGAAGAATATTCTCAGTAAGTTTTCGTGTTGTCACTCTTCAGCAGGACACAGGGAGGAAAGGGGGACTGATCGCAATATTCTCATCACTGAAGTAGGTGGCTGAGAATTCAGGAAGCACCCTGTACTGCTTAAGGCTCTTTGGCTGTCTTTTAGAATATGTGGACTTGCCTTTAAGGAAAATGAGAGTGTGTGTCTAACTAATGTCACTCGCACTGTGACGTTATTGCTGGTGAGTGGCACAGCAATTAAGAGCACTGGAAACCTGGAAACCTGCGTTCCAGCACATGGCAGCTCACAGCCATCTATAACTCCAGATCCTGAACGTCCAGTGCTCTCTCTTGGTACAAGGGCAGACACACGTGGTGCATAGACATACCTTCAGTCTAAAGACCCATACATGTAAAATTACATTTATCATAATACTTTTAGATTTTTTAAAATACACATGTGTATGTACATATGTGTGTATATATTTGTATGTGTGTTTGTGTGCATATACATGCATGCGAAATTTGTGTGTGTCAGTGTGTGTGTGTCAGTGTGTGTATAGAAATTATGGTGTTTCTCAGCTGAGGGAACATTGCTTGATTCCTTTCTCTTCTTTATATTTTATGAGTTGTTTATTTGAATGCTGGTTTTCTTGAAACATTACATATTTATATTAATTATATGATAAAATGTTAGCATATAGAAACAATCAGGATGACACTTAGAAGTTATGAGTACTTCCTGCATTTGCAGAGAACCCAGCTTTGTTCCCAGAAGCAACAAGGTGGCTCACAACTGCCCTTAACTCTAGTTCCAGGGCATCTGACACCCTCTTCTGGACTTTGGTACTCCTACATGAATGTAGTGTCTATAAATACACATGGCACGTACATATACATATATGCACAAAAGTAACGAGTAATTAATTAATTTAACCAATCACGAACATTATACATATTTTAGAACAAGGTGAATATCTAAGTTGGGAACTAAGAAAACAAAAATAAATAAAACCTATTAGGACATACAGGAGAAATCACTATTGTTAAGATTTTAAAGTTTGGATGGATGGTAGTGGATAGGAGCTCTTGTTACTCTCGGAAAGAGCCCAAGGCCTTACCAGCACCCACGGCAGGCAGTACATAAATACCTGTAACCTAAGTGTCAGATGATCTGACCAATGATATGTCCTTCAGCAATACTTACATGCAGGTGAGAGCACACACACACATACACACACACACACACACACACACACACATACACACACACATATGCAGGTCAAAGTGAATGCACATAATGTATGATGTTCTGGCATATCTTTATGTACTATGTTTATATATTTCTTTTCTATAAAAGATGCATCATTTGTACACTGTGATATAATGTGCTTATGCCTCAGTCCACCTAACCTAGCCTTATAGTTGAAGTTTTGGTCTCATTTCACAATCCCAGTGGAAATTTCCATAAACAAACCAATGATGATTACATTTGCTTCAGTTCTTTGGAGCAGAATTGGTAAATGTTAGAGCCAATGAGATGGCAGAGCAGGACTGAGAACCTGAGTGGTCCGAAAAGATGACACACCCCTGCCCATTTGTCCTCTGACCTCCTCTCAGGCTGCTGTATGTTCCTGCGTGTCCCCACAATTCATATTCTCTCTCTCTCTCTCTCTCTCTCTCTCTCTCTCTCTCTCTCTCTCTCTCTCTCTCTCTCTCTCTCAAACACACACACACACACACACACACACACACACACACACACAAGTTAAATGAATTTAATACATTTTTGTTTAGAACTGCTAAATGTGTAAGCAGGGTCATATCTATGTTTCAAGTTAATTAAAGTTTTTAAATGCCTTTGTTTTATTTACAGATTTTAATTTTAATTTTTGAACTATATGGATTTATGAGTTTCTGTTTATGTATGTGCTTGTGAATATATGTGTCTGTAGAGGCCAGTAGAAGGAGTGAGATCTCCTGAATTTAGAGCTACAGGTGGTCATTGGCCACCCACTGTAGGGGCTAAGAGCCATACTTTGAACTCATAGTCAAGGTCAGTAGGTGTTCTTAAGCACTGACCCATCTCTGCCACCCTAGCATTAATTTTTATATTCACATTTCTCCATATCAGTAAATTGTACATTTTTGCTTGCTTATAGGTCATTTGAATATCACCACTTGTGAAACAGAACTTTCAGCTCCTTCCATCATTCTCCTATTGCAATGTCTGTCTTTTCACAAAGTTATATGCAAAAAGACCCGATTCACAAATCTCAGACCAATACAAGTATGTTGCCAGATTGGTAGGTTATTCTTTTTATTTTATGAATGTTGGGCTTACCATCATATGGAAATAATGAGTTTTATTCATTCATTATTTCCTTTCTAATTACCATCTTTAGTTACATTTGAAAAATCATTTACTGCAAGTTTATACAAATATTCAATGTGTATTCATTTATACAATTTATTTTTCAATCACTATAGGTAATTAAAGGTGATTTTATTGCTTAAAGTGTGCTTTTTTCCTTTTTTTTTTTTTTTTTTTTTTTTTTCTTTTACAGAGTCTAACCATTTGTTGACTTAGAGCCTTCCCCAAGCATTTAGAGCTTCATTCTTATTGTTTACTGAAGGTCTTTGGTGCACTTACGTTCATTCTAGATTTTGTGTTCTGCTTTACTCTGTGTCATCATGTTGGTGGCGTTATTCTGACAATGGTAGGCAGAACAAAGGTCTGCCACTTTCTTATTTCCTAGTCTCAGAAAGTGCATGGCTATGCTCATATGAAAAGATGAGTCTGTGCATACGGTTAAGTAAGGGCTCGGAAATGGGAAGATGGTGCTGGTCCATCCGCACGGGACTCAATGCAGCATGAATCCCCCGTTTCCAGAGAGTAGGCAGGGAGAAGTTTGAACACACACAGATGAGGATATGATGGGAAGCAGAGGTGTGCAGGTGATGACGGTCAAGAGTGGAGTTTTGTGGCCACACACCAAGAGTTCTGGCAGCTACCCAGAGCTGGGAGAAGCAAAACCCTTTTTGTTCTGGAATATTTAAACGTGTACACCTGGCTAGCATTTTGATTTCTCCCCAGGGTTACAAATGTTCAGTTTCTGAAGTCTAGAACTGTGAGAGAAGGCATTTCTAATTTTCTTCACACCAAATGCTGTCGTAGCTGCCACATTAGGCCCAGGAAGTAACTATTGTAGCATTATTACAGAATTCACTTCCAAGCAAATTTGTATTCATGCTAGACTTGTCATTTTTTTTTAAATTTTTTACTGTCTTTTTACAATTCTTTTTCATCGCTTAGCTGCTTGTTGAATTCTATTTGTTGGTCATCAGGCACACTTTATTTTATTTGCATAGGAAAGATCTTCAAGATTATTTATAAAGATCTAGAATAAACATCTTTTATTAATTTCAGTAAAATACATCAACTACTCAATGTAACCTATTATATAGTGGATGTTCGACCAATACATATATTCTCACATCTAAGAATCTCATCTTATTTCTTATTATACAATCTTAATTAAATCTGTATATTTCCCCAGACACTTGTATATTTCTTACTAAAGATACTACAACATTTTAAATAAATTTTAAGAAAAATACATAGAATCAGACAAATGAATCACTTTTATTCCAATAATTTGTACCTGAGATATATAAAAGGCTTTTGAACCTTAAATGTGTATTTTATAAGCAAAAACAAATATCATAGCAATTCTGCTCATGAATTTATATGTGATATTGGGAACAACTTACTTTTGCACCCTGGAACTTAGAAGAAGGAAAGAATACTGTAGCTCGCAAGTAGATTGTCTACATTGTGACATATTTTATTACAACCTACCCATTTCCTCAGAAATAGAATCTGTGAGACAATAGGATTTATATAACAGAAGTGCAAGTCACTATAGTAGATGCTGGAATCTGGATGCACGGACGTCATGATAGAGTGCGAGGAAGATCTGTTTGTCAACAGTACAGCTGATATTAGAAACAGAATAAGAAATAGTGCCTATACATAAAATACAATGGCATCAAAAAGTCCCTGTACCAGAAATGATGGCATATTAATGCTAAAATAGCTTACTATTTTGGACACAAACATGGCAGATATGAACTGCCTTTCTGTATGATCTGAAATCAAGTTTGGATAGCAAAGCCAAAGCAAAATCAGTACGATATTCTAGAGAGATTGAGAGGGGAAATGTAAATTTGCTTATGATGGATTCAAAACTGAGTTGACAACTGTTTTGTGACCATAGCCATAGAAGACATAAAGAAGGGAGCAAACCGATCATGTTTTAAATAAAAGCATTTACCTAAATAAGCTGCTCCCCAGTGTCAAACTGATAAAATGTTCTGAAGTATGACTGGGATCAGATGATATCTTTTTAAACACACTGAAGATGTACACAGCTGAATGGCAAAGAGACTGAACAAAATTTGTAAATTTAAATGTAATCATTCGGATGAAACTTGGCTTTTCTGAAGCAACGTTTCCTGTACCCCAGCCTCTCTGCAAACTTGCTTTATTTGTGAGCATAACATTGAACTTCTTATCCTTCTGTCTCTACATTCCAGGTGAACTCACAAACTTGTGCCAGACCAAACTCTGCTGATGCAATGTGAAGAAATGTCAGTGACACACACTCTTCTACATGGTGTGATTTTGAAGGAACACAGAATACAACTTCTCCTTCTAATAGTGAGAGTCAGGTGGTGCATGCCTAATGGAGTAGCCATTTAACTCACTTCTGTAGTATTCTTTCCACCTGTTGAACCTTTTGGCTGAATGGTTTCTATTTATAGGAACTTCAGAACATCAAACTAAACAAGGAAGACATTAGGACCTTAGTTCCTTTCCTCTAGGGGGCCTCTGGTCTTTAAAAATTAGCCTAGCTCCTTCAAGTGGATGTGAAAGAAGTCTATCTCAGACAACAACAAGCAAATAATAATAATAAATAAATAAAGGGATCATGCTTAACTGTGACATGGGTGTCAAGTGCCCTTTACAGGCACAAATGATAAAAACATCAAATATTGATGAAATTCTCCCATTCTTCCCAGGATACATTATTGCTTCATTTGGCTTATATGGTGACAGATTTTAAACTAATCTGAATATACCTAGCAATAATCAATATAGAAAGAGTTTATATAACAATTTCAGAGCATAATGATATAGTGTACATGGTATGGATGGTGTGTTATATTAATGATACAGTGGATAGGCGAAACAAATACAATTTAGAGTAGAATATAGTTTAAACATGAATGTGTCATTAGTCTTTAATTCAGTCCTATATTGATGATCAGTCTCTCTAAGCTGATATTACTAAATTGATATTACACCACATTGTATATCAATATGCAACATTCATAATGTGGCAATGTTATAAATAATCTTGAAAGCTCTCTATGTGTGATGAATTTTGGTAGACAGTATTAAGCAATTGTCTAGACATAACAAAGCAAAATTCTCCCAAGAGGATGCCTGTTACTACACACTGCCATTATGTAAGTCACTGTGTGTCAGCGAGGACCCGAACCAACTCTTGTCTCTCCAAGAGAACTTGGAAGGCTTAGCTGTTCGATGCGCTCACAAGTATTATTTTTTGAAAATACAAAATGAACAAAACAGGGATGAGCACCTGAAATAAATGGAAGGGAATCAAGCATATGCTTTTGAGAAGCTTCTCCCAAAGGGGAACTCAGGGCTTGCTTAACGTCTGAAGCAATGAACTACAACAGGACATGTGGAATCCTGTTTGCAAGGAAAGCTCATTTATGACTCCATGTTCAACCTTTTCCACAGGAAGTAGTAGTCAGGTAGTCACCATCTGCCTGTCATATAACAAATCTCAGGCTCACAGAAGGAGAAGCAGTATTCAATTGAGCACATGATTGCATGGGCATTGTAGACATGAAGGTCCACCCTCATTCTTTATGGTAGTAGAAAAAAAATCTCATATCCAAGTTCTAAGATGTCAGTCGAATGGAAACATTCTTGGCAGACCTTTAAGTAGATAAGCCTCTATTGAACTCAGGACATATGCATGATAGGACAACGCTCTGATGGGCACTTATATACAGATACATGTACATACACACCGAGAGATGCACACGTGCATGTAAAATAAATATTTCAAAAAATAAATACAACTTTTCTTCTTTTAGAAATATTTTTTTCTATCTATTTACTCTTTTCTAGTTACTGTAGCTAGTACTTCGAGTACTGTGTTAACTGAAAGCAACAGGATAGAGCATGCCTCCCTGCTCCTATTATTTTTTTATTATTTTTAAAATAATTTATTCAGATTACACCCTAATTGCTATCCCTTCATTTGTAGCTTCCCGTTCCTCCGTCTCTCCCTCTTTCACCCTATTTCTCTTCCCTAGACCTGAGATAGAAGGGAACCTCCTCCTCCACCATATGATCATAGCCTATCAGGTCTCATTCAGATGGATTGCTTCCTCTTCCTCTGAGTGCCACCAGGCCTCCCTACCAAAAGGAAATGGTCAAATAGGGGGCACCAGAGTTCATGTCAGAGGCAGCCCCCACTCTCTCCACACAACCATAGAAAATGAGATGCCCATTGGATAGATCTGAATAGGTGGTCTACATTGACTGCATGATCTGTCCTTGGTTAGTATAATAGTTTGTGCAGCGCCCTCCTGGGTCCAGATTCGCCAGCCTTGATGGTCCCCTTTTGGGGTTCTTGGACCATCTCGGTCCTTCTATCTCCCCATTCTTCCATACCACTCTCACCTGGAGTCCAATAGCAAGACCCAGCATCTGTCCCGATACCCTGCTAAGTGAAGACTCTCAGAGGACATGTTGGGCTAGTATCCAATTATAAATGAGTATATACCGTGTGTACCTTTCTGAGTCTGGGTTAACTCTCTCAGAATGATCATTTCTATTTCTATCCATTTTCCTGCAGATTTCAAGGTTTATTTGTTTTTAATAGCTGAGTAGTATTCCATAGTGTAAATGTACCACAGTTTCTCTATCTATTCTTCAACTGAGGGACATCTAGGTTGTTTCCAGATTCTGGCTATTATGAACAAAGCTGCTATGAACATAGTTGAGCAAATGTCCTTGTTTTGTGGTGGAACATCTTTTATGTTTCTTGCATATACTAAAGCCCCTACTTCACTAGAGTAGATTCCAATTGGTCTTAAAAAATTAATCTTTTACTACAATGTTGAAATTAATGATAATATTTTTGTATGTCCATATCTCACCTTAGATACAGGCCTAGAATTTTCTTTGTTTGTAATGTCATCTTCTGCCTTTATATTAATATTATGCCAGATTCATAAAGTATATGGTTAAAGGAATTATAAGCAGTATATGAAAAGGATGGATATACTATTAAGTCTATTGCAACATGTTCATATTAGCTAAAGGATGGAAATAACTTAAGTATCTATCAATAAATGAATACAAAAAGAAAATGCGGTACATGTACATAATAAAGCTTTTAAAGAGAAGTACATCTTGTGAGAGCACAGATGCTGATGGAACACAATAAAAGAATAAGCTAGACACAGACAGACCAACTATTCAAGATCTCAAGTTTAGAATATTAAGATGCTGAGCACATAGAAATAGACAGTAGGATGGCTGCTATTATGTGTTGTGAGTAAGGTGTGGAGAATGGTTGGCAAAAGAAAATTTTCAGTTCAACAACAACAAAAAAAATAAGTTCCAGAGATCTAATGGACAATAAAGTGAGCACTTCTGTATTGCTTACAATGTGTGCAATGAAGATATGAGTGCAAGAAGAAATGCTTGTGTTAAGTAGCCCGAACTAGCTAATATGCAATTCATATCTAATCCAGTGTACTGTAAATGACAAACATATGCAAATTATAAAAGAGATATTTTATTTTAATGAAGCTACATGCATGACTGCCTCCCTTTATGTATGGTTATCATGAGCATTGAGTCCATTATGTATAGAAGTAGGCAACAGGTGCACTCGGTCTGCTTTTCAAGAGCATGTATGCTTGCTCATGTGGGTGCTAGGAACTGAATCTGGGTGCTATGCAACAGTACATTTTTATGTTTTCTGGCCATTGACTACTCATGTATTTATACACTTTAATATTATTTTAATAGCATGTCTATGCTGTGTTTTTAATATATTGGCACTATATCAGTCAATGATTTTATTGGTTGCTTAGCCTTAGATTTTTCATGCATAAGACATTTTATATTTTACTAAAATATGCCAATATTTTGATAAATTCACACCTTCTCTTAGATTAATGTAATTCTTCTATAATTTACACAAACTATATTTAATTTGGACAGTATTTTAACACTGTTGCATCTGTGACTTTTAAGATAAAGACACATTTGCCCCTTTCCAGAAAATTTCCACTCTCTGGGGATATTCTGGCTTCTAGAGTTGGGCAGAGGTACTATTGTGTCTGGTTGGTGTGGGCTGTGAGGATGCTGTGAATCCTGCTAGGCACAATGTGGTACTCAGGATGAAAGGTAAACCATTATCAATAATGCTAAGTTGAAAGGGTTGCTCTAGAATATGATAGAAAAAGTAAAAACTGAAATATTAGGAAAAGGAAGAATATAATCATTTTGACACCAATATGATTATAGTATATTAAAGCTGACAAACACTTTGAGAATTATTATCCTGTGCAATAGACTAAAGATAAAATTATTTCCTATACCAGTAAGTGATTTAAAATAATAGAAAAAGTACTATCATTTAAAATTATAACAGAATAAATAAAATACCTTTTAAAACATATCAGTTATTGCTGTGTGATTGAAGCATTGAGGGACTTCAATCAACCATGGAGTGGCTCTTCTGGATGAGAAACTAATAAGTAAAAAAATCAGTTATCTGTTGCAACAATAGTGTATGTGTGTGTTTGTGTGTATGTAAATGTGTTTCTGTATGTATGTATGTACGTGAGAGCCAGAGGCATTTCATTCCTCAGGCATACTTCACAGCTCTTGCTTTTATTTTTTTTTTAAGGAAGGGATTCTCACTGGCCTGGAACTCACCACATATGTTAGGGTGGCTTACAGGGGGAGCCACAGTAATTGTCCTGTCTCCCGAACCCCTCAGTGCTGAACTTATATATGCACATTGCCTTCCTATGCTTAAGTGAGTTCTAAAACTCAAGTCAAATACATTACCAAATGAACTATATGCCCAGTCCTTTTAATGATATGTGTGGGGGCGGGGGAGGAGGGGAGAAGAGTGTCTTGGATTACTGTGCATGCTGACTAGCCAATGAACTTTAAGGATCTGTCTGATTCTGAGTTCCTATCACTGGAGCTAAAGGTTCACATCACCAAGCCCAGATTTTGTTTTCGTTGTTGGTTCTGAGAATCAAACTCTAGTCCTCCTGTTTGCATGGCAAGCATTTTACCTACTGAGCCATCTCCCCAGCCACTCTCACAGTATTTCTAAAGACTATGGTAAGACTGATTATCAAATTTCTTGAGACTCATTTTCCTCCTAGGAGCCCTGGTTTTCTTTCACACTAATGAAGGTATTACCTAAGTCTGATCTAAGTGTATAATTCTTCCTTTCTTTTCAGTAGTAAAAAATCATCAGGCAATTCATTAAGTTTACACGGTGATCTGTTTTCTTTGTAACAGACTCATCTTTGGCCTCATCAATAATTCCAACAGACCAGATTTCTTCACCCCTCAGGGATGCCGCTGAAGGACTGACAGCAGTGCTTTCAGCTTTTAGTACCCAGTGAGCCATCCCTACTGTTCAGTACAAAGCCCCTTATCAGCTATCAATGTATGGAAACTGTTAGAGGGACAAACCCTCTCCAAAGGTAATTAGGCATTCATAAGGTAGCTGTTTGGAAGTTTCATATGTGTTTTTTTTCTTGTCATCCATAGGAAGAAATGGTGCCCTGTTGATATATTAATGAGATGTGCGGGGTCTTATTTGTGAATTTTTAGTAGTTTATAGGAACACATACATACTTCCTGGAGGTCTAAACTTTGTTATTCCTAGATCCCAGATTCCTCTTGATAACACCATTCAGGTTATCATAATACACCTAATTATGTTGAAATGGAAGTTCCTGTGAAGGATCACTGTCTCTAAGTATATGAATCTCCATCTGGGTCAGCATCTTCTCTCTCCCTGCTCCCTCCCCTGAGAGTCCTGAAGCATTTACCAAAAGCAAGCAAGCAAGAATGCTATAGACTACAGGGGCTCCTCTCACCAAAGTAAAGGAAAATCTGAATTCCTTCTGGCTTTCTTTTCTCTAAGACATGACAACCTGTTTCTGTTAAGAGAAAAATAGTAAATATAGTTGTCTTCTGCCATGCATGGTGGAAGTGGAGGAGAGCATCAGGTATCTTGTAACTGGAATTACAAAAAGCTGCAAATGCTAGATATTGAACTTAGATTCTCTGCAAAAGTAACAGTGCTCTTTTTTTTTAATTATACGTAACATATTTCAATACAGTGTACATAGATAAAATATGTAGTGTGTCTATTGAATTCATAAAACAATCTAAATAAATTGAAAAGAAAACAGTCTACATGTTTCTTGAAATGTAAAGATCTTAAATCTTGCCTAGTGTTCTTAACTGTGGAGCAGTCTCTCAATATCTGAATAGATGGTATACAGCACCATGGACTATTAATCTTTGCTAACTGCACATAATACCTAATATAGGGCAGGTGACTCATAGATAGTTGTCCAGTAGTTTTTGGGAATATGAGTGCAAAATGTTTGAGTACAGGCACATTACTTAATTTTTATGAAAATGTTCAGCCTGCCTTCAAATTAATTCTGTAATCAAGGATTACATTTTGATTTTCCTACCTCCACTCTGTCAGGGCTGTGATTACAGATGTCTGCCCCCTGACTTGGTGTTTTCAGTGCTCAGGATTGGATGCAGGCTGCCCTGCGTGCTTGGCAAGTCTATAACCACCCACAGACACAGAGGTTTGAGGGTTTTTTTTTTAAAGGTGTATTTGCTATGCCACCAGTTGAGTGCATGACTACAGAATCTTCAAATTCAGAAGTCTACTTTAATTTTAGGATTTTTTTAGACAGCCGCTGTCCCGAAATTGCAATAATTATTTGTCAATGCACTGGTGGTTCACACACTTAGCACCTACCAACATCTGATGGTAGAAACAATAAAGAGGCGGTGAACTCACATGAAGGATACTAAGGAATTTTCTCTAAATCTTGGATTATACAGCATGAGCAACTCATCCCATTCAAGAGGTTCCAGGTCTCTACTGGCTTAAACAGTTCAGTTTGAATACTATCATAAAGTTACACATCATAACAGAAACCAAGAAATTATTTAACACCAGCAAAACACTTTTCTCACCAGTAAAAAAGGCAATATTTATAGAGTTGTAAGGTACCTGTAGAGAATTATTTTCGCTGTCAACAAGGAACAGCAGAAGACAAACCCTTGCACCCAAACCAAACAGAAGTGCGTGCGCATGCACACACACACACACACGCACACACACACACACACATACACACACACACCATGAAATACTGAGACAGAGCAGGATGGTGATCAAGAAGAGACAAAACCAGTAGGCTAGCTGTTTAATCATCAGGGTTTTTGAATTAAGTGTTTTCAGGCACAGCCCAAGATGAATAAGGCTGAGCCATGTCATCTTTCTCGTTGAAGACAAGACTTAACAAAGAGTCGTCAGTCATGGTAACTTATACAGAAGTATGCTAAAGGAGGAGTCCTTGGGACACAAGAGACTCTTACAGGTTCATGGAGAGTTCCTGAACAGGACCTATGTGGTGACTAACCTTGTCAGTATTACTCTTCATAAAGCCATTTCTGCTTGAGATATCATCTTTTTTTTTTTTTCTGATAGTTACTAGAAGACTTTTTAAACTTACATCCTGGTGCAAGTGTGTGATAGTCTCTATACAAACAAACAAACACACACACACACACACAGAGACAGAGACAGAGAGACAGAGAGACAGAGAGAGACTCACAGCACACACAGGCACACATGCACTTAGGGATCATGTATCCTTGCTAGTATGAGGTAAATTCTTAATTTTTTATGCATGTGTGGGGACATTCCTTAGTGGGATTGTGAAGGTCAGAAGACAAATTGTGAGAGTCAGTTCTCTAAATAGATTCTGGGTATTGAACTCAAGTCTTGTCATCTGGTCAACCCTTCTGTTAGTGACTTTTCTGTTGCTGTGATAAAATTCTATGACAAAGAAATGTTTTTAAAAGGCTTTATTTTGAGTTATGATTCTAGAATGATAAGAATACTTTATGGTTGGGAAGGGTGGCATGAAGCAGTAGGCAGAGCAGTTTGAACAGGATGCTGAGAGCTCACATCCTGAACCACAAGCATCAGACAGAGCACGGGAGCTATAAGGAGAGTGAGGAAGATGTTTCTCTAATTTGCCCTCAGTGACATACTTCCATCTAAAAGTCCTTAAAGGACACCACCACCTACAAGCAAGCATTTAGCTATCTGAACATATGAGGGAATTCTCACTCAAGTTTCTAAAGCCCTGATGTACATTTCCAAATAATGGATGCACATCATTCTGTGTTAGATTTTCCACAGTCCTGAGCAGTGTGTCTGCATGGAATAACCATTTCCTTCATGCTACCTGGAGTTAAACACTAGTATTCAACAACGAATTTGTTCAATTTCTGTCTATGCTTGATCTACAAAGATTAGTATCTGCTATAATCTCTATCTTTATTTTGTATGTACATACACTTAAACATACGTATGATATGTACAATGTGTATGATTATAAACATGTTAATGGGTGTTATGTGGACAGAATTGCCTGCATTCTAACTAAGTGCATATAGAAATCAAATGAGATATCAGATGTCTTCATTTTAGTTCCTCTAAGTTAAATTCTATCAATCTGGATAGCCAGTGTACAGCGGAAATCACCTATCTTTGTCTCCAAAGCTCTGGGGTTACAGGCAGCACACTACACAAGCCATATTTGCATGTAGATACTGGGTAACTGTTACTCTGGTCTTCACACCTGAACAAGTGTTTTTATCACTGAAACATTTCCTTGTGCCAATTCCATCACTATTCCTCTGTTCAAGGGTGTGGTATGTATTTACTTATTTGGTTTGATTTTTACTTTGATTTAACTTACATGTTTTTAGCTTAAGTGCTGAAGCATAACTGTCCTACAACTTGGATAATCTAGCAGAATTCCTATACAGGATCTCTCTCTCTCTCTCTCTCTCTCTCTCTCTCTCTCTCTCTCTCTCTCTCTCTCTCTCTCTCTTTATCTATCTATCTATCTATCTATCTATCTATCTATCTATCTATCTCTATCTCTGTCTGTCTTTCTTCCAAGAAAATTCTATTTCTCTAAATACAGGAATTTATATTTTAAGTATTCTGTCTGCCTCCAGGTTTGTATGCATAGTTAAAGAGCAATATAATAGAGAAAACTGAGACACAATGAGATTTATGACCTAGATCTGATACAGAAACTTGAGTACATGATAAGCCAAAATAGTAAGGCTTTTTACTTTGTTTTGATTTTTCTCAATAATTCTCTGGGGTTTCACATCAGAAAGTAGCTTATTACAATATGTTGACTAGATTTTCTATGGACAATAGTGTTGGAAAGACAAATGAGTCTGTGTCTGGAACATGTGTCTTGTGTCTGTGGTGTGTCTGTAGAGTGTTCTGTTCTATGATTTTATCGTGTCACCTATTAAAACCATGATGTTTTTATACAGAAAAAATAATGGATGATATGATTGTGTCTTTTTAATTTGCCTTTCAGCTCAAAGATTATTTTATACACAGGTCAGCAGTGCCCAGCATCCACTGTGCTCTCCTCTTATCCTGTTTAATTTCCCAGAAAATACAGCAGGAAAAGATTCATCCCCCAAGAAGAGTTAGTGCTGAAGTATCCATTTCTTCTTTAATTAGTTGAGCCCATGCTTTGCCTTTTATCTTACCATCTGTATGATGCTCCTATTAACTTTCTAAAGGTTTTGATAAATTCTTTCATAACTACCTATAAGCATTACTTCCCAATTTTTGCAGTCAAAATACTTCCACTGAGTTTCAAATCTACTAATGAATTTAGCTTTAAGATTAGAATTTCGTTTCTTTAAATAGATGATGCCTTCCAGTACTATTGAAATAACAGCAGTAGAAAACGGGGAGTGGTTTTGCAGCAATAAAAGGATGAGAACTCCCAATATGTCTCTGTTCACAGCAAATAAAGCAATGATCAGTAATAGATAAACTTCAGAATGATATTACAAAACAGACACGTTCGCTTCATATTTTGAGAGCAAGGAAAATCCCATGATGGCTTTCATGATAACTTGGCTTCAAGCCCTAACCCTAGAAGAGAAGATGAGGGAATTCAGCCGTAGGGTATCTATTCATTTACACTAGAAAACTATTTTTTTTTCATTCTTCTTTCAAGCTTATAAGAGTAAGAGGAAGTCATATTATTAGGGGTAAGAAATGATCCCCTTCAAAGTAAAAAAGATAATACATTAAGGATATAGGATAAACAAGAAAACCTTTGTCCTTGAGAGCTGGTCCAGGACACATGTCTCAGACTCTTCAATAGACAGGTGACCCCTTGATCTTAAAGATCAGAAAAAAGATGCAATCTACCTCTAAGTGAGACAGATGAAGCCTAGAGATGAAGAGAAGAAAATTAGGGTCACCCAGAAGTGAAAGGGTCTCCATCACCTTAATGCCAAGAAACAAAAAATAGGAAGGTATGAACATCAGACCTTTGTTCTCTGTAACTTCTGCCCCTTCAGGAGTTTTACTCATAAGCCTAAAGACCTAGAATATGGCTTCTTGTAGTCAGCACTCCTCCCTCAGTTTTGTCCTGAATGTGACTGATACTCAAAGATGAGTAAAAAGCAGTAGGAACAAGAGAGAGTGTTACAAACAAATACTTCATGTTCCCACCTAAGTAAATGATCAAAATCCCTTCATAAAATAGTATGCCACTGGACTCGAGAAGGCACCTCAGTGTTCATCCGAATGCCCTCTCCAGCAAGGCAGAAGCCTCCTAGGGAGGCTTACATCAATCATGCTGTTTGAGTTACCCTTTGCAGGATATTTTTCTTGGAAGAAGGAGATAATTATTCTAGAGAGGAGATGGGTATTCAGCAGGAGGTTAGTACAGAATGTGGAGGTGGAATTCCTATGGTGAATCCCAACTGTGTTATCTTTTCTCCTCTGTTCTCTGGCCTACTCTGTCATTGCTGAAGTATGTGTACTGGGCGTCGGTGTGAGTTTTACCTAGCACCACTTTTGCATGGCTGCATCTCTGTTATACTCTCTCCACCTGCAGCAAGAGGAGTGAATCTGATATTGTCTAGGATTGAGCTTCATCATTTGAATAGACTGACAACTTGCAGAAGGAGCACCTTAATTTAAAAAGCAAAACAACAACAACAACAAAAAATTAATAAAAAAAACTGTGGTGTGCACAATAAAAAAAATACCAGGCCTCAAACTAATTGAATAAGATATCAGCATTTGGTTCTGTCAGTTACTTTTATATGATTGTCTAACAGAATGTCTAACAGAAAAGCTGGCTGCTGCTCAGTTTCAGGTTATTGGCCCAATGTTAGTTTCCCCCATGAACTTCATTAGAACATCATGAAGGCAGAAGCTCAGAGCAGAAAATATCCAGTCATATCACAGCAGGTAGGAAGCAGAGAGACCAGGAGGAAGCAGCCAGGGATAATCTTCTCCTAGTGACCCACTTCCTCTAGCTAGCCTCCATCACCCACATTTTCTTGGAGTCCCGGGAGGGCATTTTGCATTCAAGTCATAGCATGAGTCATACGTAATAAAGATAATTAAAATTTATGCTCACACTGTATTTTTCTTTGTGGAGTAGTTACTGAAACTAATCCTTACCGTAGTCACATTATCTCTCTGCTCACTTTCTGTTGTTTATGCTACCTGTATTCAAGCATAGTACAAAAACAGTGACTGGGGAAATGCAGAGAAAGCAGTCTCTTGGATTAAAATCACATAGTCTTCAAAAAGTGAAATGGAAAATCTCTCCCTTTTCCCCTTCCCAGAATGTGGCATTCCCCTTTGCTCAGTGTCTTCTACACTATGATATTATTTGTTCATTACTCACCTACTGTCCATTCCAGGCACCAGATAGCCTGCTGCAGCATCATCCTAATTGTCTGGAATAATGTTCTATGTGGTTCATAGTTTCAAGAATTTACTGGAGACCTTATAAAATAGTACTCTGTGATGGTTTGGTTTACTTGTCAACTTGACACAATATAGAATCACCTGAGAACAGAGTATCAAGGACTCTATATTAACTACATGGGTTTGCCTGTAGGGATGGTTGTGAAAGATTTCTTTAATTAATCTCTGTGTAAAGATCCAGCTACTGTGGGTGACACAATTTCCTAGGTAAAGGATCCTGATATAGGTAAGATTGAAAACACCGAGTTGAGCATGGACAAGTACAGATGTGTCTTTGCTCTTGTCTGTGGCTGTTCTGTGAATAACTGATTGAGGTCCTACCATGGCCTTCCCAAAAGAGGGTTGGGACCTGGAATGTTAAGGCAACTAAAGCTGTCCTTCCCTAAGCTGCCTTTTCTCAGGCTGTTTTATCACAGCAACAGCAGAGCAAAATAGACACACTTGTATTAGATCCTTTTCTCTTTTCTCATTTTTGTGACCAAATTAAGGGACTTGAAGGAGAAAGGGTTTTGTTATTCTTTGTGAGGGTTTTAATTTGGTTTTGCCTTACAGTTTGAGTTGACACAGTCCACAGTGGAAGGAAGCCATGGCGGCAGGTGTGGACCCTGTGCAATCATACTGTACCAAGAGAAAACTGAGACCATAACTAGACCCAGGCTATAACACCTCCAGGCCCTCACTTCCAGTGATTCAGTTCCTTTAAGGTCCCGAGATGCTACCAAACAGTATCACCAACTCAGGAGCACATGACCAAAACACATGAGCCTATAGGGAATATTCCAAGTTCAAACCAGAACAAGCCATGTGGAGATGGAGAAAGGCTGCTTGTTAGGTAGATGGGATTTGCCTTGCTCTCTACAAACTATTTTCAGCTCATAACATAGTCTTGTACTTTTTGTTGAAATGTGTGATGTATTATTTTCAGTTGTCAAAGCTGAACAGAATATGACAGTGTTGGGAACAATCTATCATAATTTACACAATTTTTTTATACTCCCAATTAATCAAAGTGTAGAAAGAAGTAGTATGGTGGTCATTCTTGACTCCTGCTTTGATGTCATTGGCTCAGTGACCCTCAGCCTATTTGTAACCTTATCTCTCATGAGATCACAGGTCTAAACTCCTTGACACTTTGGATCTTCATAGTGAAACATAGGCATAATTTTCTAGTGAGTATCATTTTGTGGTTAAAAAAAAAAAAAAAAGGCTGCAATTTGGTATTGGAGAGATTGCTCAACATTAACAGTGCCTCTTGAGCCTCCAGAGGATGAGGATTTACTTCCCAGCACACCTGGAACTCCAGATCCAGGGAATCCAGTGCTGTTTTCTGGCCTCCAAGGGTACTTGCTTTGATACACACACACACACACACACACACACGAAAGTATAATATTTTTAGTTAAGCCTAGAACACAAACCAATAAGAAACATGTCAATTATTCACTGTTTAAATGAATTAAAACTGTTATCACTCTTAAGACAGCTTTCTCATCTTTAAAGTATAAAAGATAAAATCCCAGGCTGGAGAGATGGCTCAGAGATTAAGAGCACTGACTGCTCCTCCAGAGGTCCTGGGTTCGAATCCCAGCAACCATATGGTGGCTCACAGCCAGCTATAATGAGATCTGGTGCCTCTTTTGGCTTGCAGGTGTACATGCAGGCAGAGCACTGTATACATAATAATAAATAAATAAATCTTTTTTAAAAAGATAAAATCCCTTTCTTAATAGTCACACAGGAGCTAAAGAAAATGCAATAAATAAATAAAAAATAGTGAACACTATGAAGCATAAAATTCTGAAAACAATTACCATGCAGATTTTAGTATAGAAGTGTCCTTGTGTTCAAGAGGCTTCAGTTTGGGGGGCTGGGGAGGTCACTCAGGGGTTAGAGTGCTTTCTGCTCTTGAAGAGGACTAGGGTTTGGACCCAGGACTCATGTGCGGCAACTCACAACAGCATGTAATTCTGCATCAAATTCTGTCATCCATGGACACTGCACTCATGCACATAGCCACACATGAACACACACACACACACACACACACATAACAATTTTTAAAATCTCCTTATTCTAAAATGCTCAAACACTCCTGTACACAAACAATCTCCTAGGGTCTTTCTTCTAAAGTTTTCAGAGAATAAGTAAAAAGAAAAACAAAAAGCATTAGGAGCTAGGAATACAGCTCATCACTGAGGAGTGGTCACAGCTCTTACAGAGGACCAGGTTTCAATTTCCAGCACTCACATGGTAAATTCGGTTAGGAGAGTTTGGTTTCTCCCTGGCCTCCTTGAGCACTGGATAAATGCAGTGCGCAGAAATACCTGCAGGCAAAATGCCCACAGAATCAACTTTTTTTTAATAAAAGGACCTCGAGCAGAGACACACAGATCCACAGAACCATATGATTACTCTTATCTCTTGTGTGAATGCTTTTGAAAAGTCAGCATAAAATCTGATTTAAATCAGATCTTGCCTTACAAGCTTTCTTGCACTTATTTTGAAATTATCTCACCATTTTCCTTGGATATCATTAATCTCAGTCATTGCTGAATCCACATGGGTTAAGTAGAGAATATTAAACTTTGTGTCTTTGCTGACTTTTCAGTACTGAAAAATGTGACCTTGTGTTCAGGCTCAGTTTTGTTCTGATTGAGCTAAAGATAGGTTATTCACTCATTGTGTTTGCCTTCAGTCTATCATGAAAATTACAATATCTGATAAGAGAGATACACTGGCGAGTCAGGGAAGGTCATGTGATTGGATAACTCCTTCTATAAACTAACGCTCATATGTTGCTCCCACACACACGTTTTTGTCTTGACCCCAGAGCAGAGTCAATTGCTGTTCTGTGCACGTTTCCTCAGGACCTTGTACTTAGCTCAATTACGTTCATTCACACACTGTGCTGGGAGTATTTATTTACTCAATTCTTACACTGCCCTATGGCCTTCTTCAGTTTTAATGATGCCTGTATTCCAGTGCTCAGGATCAAAAATGCTCTTCTCATAAGAGCAAGAAATAGGAGAGAAATTTTATTCCCCTCATATTTTACATATTCAACATAATGCATTGGGTGTTTATATGTCTTTCTAATACAAATTATTTTCTCATCAAGTTTTGTCTTTTTTTCAGGTTACATAATTGCAACCTTTCTCCTTTCTCCCTTCCCTTCCCTCCTTTCAAATCTTCCCATGCATCCCCTGCTCTCCTTCAAATCCATGGCTTCTCTTTTTCATTAATTATTATTGACTGCATGCATATGTACATTGCAGAAGAGGAGTCTATAAAAAGTGTAGGAGGCACAGGACTAGAGAGTTTACTGTGATATTCTGTCTCAGATGTTACATCCATGAAATCCCACCAACATGATTACCCAAATGCGATCTGAGTAAAGATGACACCAATAGGCATGCCAAAGTTGACAGGGAAAACAGTGATTCTTTTTAATACTTTATTTCTGTATGGCTAGCTTAATTCTGAGAATAAACAAATAAATTTGTTTATATAGGTAATGTAAATTGTTACCTATCATAAGAATTCCTCCCTGGAGCCTCTTTTTCCCTTAATAAATATTGATTTGCTGTGATAAAACATATTTAATTGTATTTCCACATTTCAAGTATGTGTATGTATGTTTTATATGTGCCTATATACATGTTTGCACGTATGCAAGTACATGTGCATGCATGCACGCACGTGCGTGTGTCTGTGTGTGTGTGTGTGTGTGTGTGTGCACATGTATGACCTACAGTCATTATTGGGAAACATCTTTGGTTGAGCTTTTTGCCCTATTGATTTAGCCAAAGCTCACCTTGTGTATTTCTCTCTATCCATCCTACTCTGAAGATCCTGTTCCCTCTATTTCAGACTGGAACTATAGACAAACCATCACACACACACCCAAAATTTATGTTTAGGTCCAAAAGTTCATTTTTATATTTGCAAAGTTAATCTCTTGATGTTAGAAACTGATATCTTGAAGAAGTATATACTCTGTACAAGATAAACTTTTCCATTCAATTATGATGTCCTTCTTATAAATCCTCTAGTCTTTATATAAGGAGCAATATATTCTTGAATTAACCAATTTATTCAATTTTCTGGCTAACACTAGTTCATTTCCTGTTCCTCAGCTTTGACCTTCATTCTCCATTTTCAATGCACATGAAATGTTGACTCCCCTGGCCCCCCAAGTGGCCTCAGTAGACAATCAGCTTCCCAACCTGATGAGGTTGCACTCTGAACATGAGCAAACCATTGTAACACAATGGGGAGCCAATCAAAGCATGCTTGATAGAGCAGTGCAGAGGGAGATAGAGGAGACAAATGTTATTATGGGCTAGAAATTGTCAGTAATGACAGGACAACCTTTTACACACAAACTCAAATCTCTCTAGGACAATTGTGGCCTTTGTTAACTGTATGTTGCATCAACTATCTTATCCATCAGTCATTAAGACAAGGGCTTACTGTGAGCCATGGTGTTCAAGTTCTAATGTCTAGTCCATTTTCCTCTTTGCTTTAGAACCATGGTAAGGCAGCATGGAGGAGGGTGACGCATGTGGGCAGCTCTCATGAGGAAGATGAAGGCACTCTGACGACACAGCCCTCTGAAGGCACAGACCTTTGAAGGCACACTCTCCTCCCTAGCCAATTTGAATTCCAATCCCTAGACCTTGTTTTATAGGTTCTCCAGTTCCTTATAGTGAGTGTCCCCTGGAAAGCATCCCTTATCTTAAATCCTCCTAGGGACACTTAAAATACAGACTATTCATATACTGAGATTTCTTTGTAGTCACCGTTTCCCACCCAACTGTTATGCTATCCAGATCAGTTTTATTTTCTGTATCCTTCTTTTCTTACACCTCGTTTTACTGAACAATGACTGTTTCCCTTACATGTCATTGCTATCTTTCCTTTCTGTTTCTTCCTTTCATCTTTTTTCAGCTTCAGATAGCAGCTTTCCCAAGAAACTTCCTGTGCACATCTTCTAAGTTTGCCTTAGATTTCCCTAAATCATTAGACCAAAGTCAGAAATTGGTTTCACAAAATGAAAGGCAGCTAAAATTTACCCTTCAACAGCCTTCATTTTGCTCACCTAATCCTTGATAGCTGAGCACAGTGAAGGCTGTTGCTTATAATTTGATCCTATCGACGTGGGGAAAGGGAGCGGTCAATGAAGTGCTATAGCAATCTGGTTTTCAGTTTTCAATACATGATTTTTTAAAAAGAATTATTGTATTATATGTGTACAAGTGTTTTTTTTTTACATAGATGTCTGTGTACCATGTGTGTGCAGTACCCATAGAGACCAGAAGAGGCAGTTGTATTTCCTGGGACTAGAGTTATGGATGGATGTTCGCTCCATGTGCTGGGAATTGAACCCAGACCTTCAAGAAAGACCAGTTTATAACTGATGAGCCATCTTTCCAGCCTTTCTTTCATTCTCTAAGCAAGAGATATTTGGTTTGTCATTCAGGAAAAATGATGCACTTCTTTGGATTGATCTAAGAATCTGTTTATACAAGATAAATACATTGGAAAGAGGACTTAAAAAAAAAAAAGGATCAATGGATTCAAGAATTGCCTGAGTTCATCTGTACCTTTCCATGATGTTTTTTAAACCAAATTGTCGCTTTGCTGTTCAGTCTGTTATTATTTTGCTCCTCTGTAGACAAAAATGAAGAAAAAAATGGCTACTTGAAGATCTCTCCCAAGGACTAAATAGCTGTACAACACATAATTTGTAAGATTTACTCAATTCGGTGATGGATACTTTTAATATTTGAGTATTATAGCAATGAAATAAAGAGTGGAAAACATACAAACACTGATAAATTTGATGGTGTGCCCTCTGGTGAATTGCACAAACTTTGACTTATTCTTTATGTTTCTTTGGATTATTTTTTTTTTTACCTGTTATAAATGTGATCTGTGTGATTTTCAAATCTATTTTTAAGAATGAATCAATAAGAAAAGATCATTTAAATCTGGTTCTTGGATCCTTTGGAAAGAGGGTATGACAAGGTTTTCATACATGTGAATGTACTATTGCTGTGGTTACCTGCAGAAGACACACACAAGTTCAGCCCAGTTAGTAACTTAGCATAGCCTTGTGACAGACTATGCATGCTGAGGCAGTTAGTTGGCAGTTGATGACTACTAAAGAAAGGAGAATAGATTACAAACATTACTACTGTTCTGTGAATAAGAACGACATTACAACGTGAATGTCAATAATGCACATTTTCTGGAAGTGGAGGTGAAGTTGGAAGGAGCTTTCCAAGAGCCTCCTTCAGGTCACAGAAGATACTGAGAGGATAGAGGCAATCAGACATCTTTGAGCTCAAGTGTATGTTGTTCAGAAATCAGCCAAGGTCATTTCACTCACGGCTCATTTTGGTTCTGGTTGACCTGGAAGTGACTCTGCAGACTATTTGGCTCTCCTCTGGATTTTAATATCCATCATAATTAAAGTCTACATGGTGTAAAGTCAGCATGCTATTGGTTCAAATAGGGATTTATTAAGCTTCCTGAATAGTGAGTAAGTTTCATTTTCACTGTGTATTTTCATCTCAATTATATGAATATGTAAACAAGAAAGTTTTTTCTTTCTTTAATATTTTAATAAACATTTTATTAGTTATTTGAAAATTTTATATAATATTTTTATCGATTTCACACACTCCCCCTTTTCTCTAACTCTTCCCAGATCCAACCTCCTTTCCTTACTCACTCAACTTTGTGTCTTCTTTATTTCTTAAACTCATCAAGTCCAATATGTACTGCCTAAATATTCTTGAATGCATGGCCTCCCGTTGGAGTCTGTTGAATTTACCAGGGCCATATTCTTAGAGAAACTGATCCCCCCTCTCCAATTTAGCTATGAATTGCCAATATTGCCTTGTTGAGGGGTGTGACTTCATACACAGCATTCTACTCCTTGATGATATTTGATCCGATTTGAGCTCACAAAGGTATTGTGCTTATTCTCATAACTTCTGAGGTCACATAAACAGCTGTCCAGATGTGTCCAAAGGACACTGTTTCTTTAAAGTCACCCACTGTCTCTGGACCTTACACATTTTCTGTCTTCCCTTTTGGAATAATTCTCAAAGAGGTGTAGTATAGATGTTCCACATAGATGTGAGAATTCCCAAGTCTCTATGTTCTGTGCATTGGTCAATTCTGAGTCTTGTTCTTTACCATCATCTACTGTAAATAGAAGCCACTCTGACTACACTTGAAGGCGACACAAATCTATGAGCGTAAGAATAAATCATAAGATTCTATCTAATATTAGATTCATTTAGCAGAGTAATAAGAATAGGTTTTCCCTGAGAACCTATGACCTTCTAGCTTCAGGTCCGTGGTGGTGCTTAGCAATCAGTAGCCAATTTGTTGCCTTCCTTGTACCCTTTTATGAAGAAAAGAATCACAAATACATTTTAACTCAGAATTCATAGTAAAGAAAAGTCACTGTTAGTGTTGTTTGCTAGTTTGACAAACTTGAGGAGGGGGGAATCTCTCTGGAGAAACTGCTTTCGGTAGACTGACCTTGACAAATTTGGAGGGCATTTCTTGATAGCTAATTGAAAAGAAGGACACAGCCCAGTGTGGGTGGTACTGTCTATGAGGAGCTGGTACTGGACAGGGTTAGCAAGCAAGTGGCATCCTTAATGACCTTTGCCTCAGTTCTCACCTCCGAGTGGACCTCCTTCAGGCCTTGGCTACCCTTGATGAGGGAAAGTCACTTGGAAGTTTAAGATGAAAGAAATACACTTTTTCTTCCCTGACTATTGTTATCCACAGTTTTATTACTGCAACCCAGAAGCAAACTAGAACAGAAAACAAACACTAAAAAATGCATTCCAAATGAGCAGTGAACACGTGTCCTAGATACCATAGAGAAAATGTTTAGTGGCAAAGGACTCTCAAAGGTGTCACATTATCTGCTTTGATTTTTCCCAGCCAAAGCTCACTGTTACAGAATTTGCCTTCCCAGGAAGTTATCTGAAGCTATCTATTATTTATTAAACATATTTTATGTTATAAATTACATCATTGTAATTTGATCCTTTCTTTTGCAAAATTCTCCTAATAGTTCATTTTAGCATATTAATTGTTCCACAAGCTTCACTTGAGGAGAAAAAAAATGGATCTGAAAAAAATTTTCAGTTACAGACACTGCTGATCATTCATGCAGGAAATTCTTACCCCTGAGTTTCATTCATATTATTCAGAGCAGATGCCAATGTCAACACAAGATCAGAATTTTCAATTACATGATTAGAGTTTCTTCTTTGATAACCTAAGCAGCAAGTTGTCTTCAGAGGAACCATATGTAAATAACTTATTTTGTAAACTATCAGTAAATTGAATACTGAGATAGACATATTACAACAAAGAGATGTGAACACTGTCTTTAGGGACCTTGGATAGTATAGAATAAAATTACAGCCCCAAATTACTATAGTATATCTCAGAATTCAATCTGCCACTGAGTTTGCCATGAGCCTGCCCATGAATTGAGTTAGTTCTTTATGGAATAATTTATTCTACAATCAAGGTATTCAAGATAGCTGGAAATACCATCCAATTCTTCTGTGTGGTACATTTGCATCTCTATTTTCACTGTATTGCATTTCTGTGGAAAACTTAACATAGACATTTTGTCCTGACTAAGTAAATGGCTGGCTAGCTATGTTGCAGAATTTTTATGAACATTTTCAGATATGCAAAGATGACATTAATATGATAATAGGAATCCATCCATGCATAGTGTACAGAGGCTATTTCATTCAGCATCAGAAGACTAGCATTGTCCAATAATAAACACAACTTAAATAAAATGAAAAATCACAGATCTTCTAACTCTGGAAACATGTTAATTATTCATTTTATGTCGTTATGTAGAGGAAAGTCTAAACATCAGTTTAATCTCATTGCTCGACGAGAACTTACAGCTCAAGATGTGAGCTCTCAGTTGCTGCTCCAGCACCATGTTTGTCTCCTGCTGCCTCCTCTCTACCATCACAGGCTCTAACCTTCTGGAACCATAAGCCCAAATAAACCATCCTTCTATTAAAAAGAAGAAGACGAACATTCTAATATCTTTAGATATCAGTGTGTGCTTGAATTATTTTAGTGGGCAAATGGTAATAGAAGACCTCAGCTTTTCATTTGCTCAAATATAGAACATTTATATGCTATCCCATAATAAGTTCTAAGTCTGCATAGAATCATAAAATATTAATTAATGTACTATTTGCTTATATGAAAAAGATAATGAACTAAAGAAACTAAATTTAAAACATTAATGAGGAGGTCCCTATGCTTTCTTTGGTGAAACAGCCTTAGTCAGACTCAGTATTAAATCATGTGAATATGCCATGACTTGAGGGGATAGTTTAACTCAAAAGAGACCATTTTATTTAGAAATGAACTTCCCTAACCAGTCATTTACATTTTCCCACTTTCCAAAGAAAGGAAATTCACACAGCAGTCCTGTTTTAAAATGCAAACACTGGGTTAGTCCCACTAGCCACAGAACTCAAACGATAACAAGCCTTTCCTCAGCAGTCTCCTCCTGTAAATTCACGCAGTCTCCTACCTTGTCATAACGTGACACCTATGAATCCCTGCAGGTAAAATTCAAGGTTCTACTTATTTGGTTTCAACTTAAGCTCTGATAACCAAGGTGTTTGCACACACAGGATCTGTCTGTCACTAGAGCCTCCTTTCCATCCCTCAGAGGACGTCTGCACATCCTCACCATGCATTTTCACAGACAAAGCCCTTTACTGGGTGTTTAATATCACAGCCTTGGATAACAGAATACTTGCTGCCCCTTCCTCATAGATCTGTGAATTCCTAGCTTTGCTTCTCCATGTCTCTTTTCTTCAGGAAGTTATAAACTACCTGAAACAGAGACCTCACCATCTTTTGTCTGTTGTGCATCTCCTATCAGGGTCTAGTGAGATACAAAGTTAAATATTTCTTCTGTCACCGTGAGAAGTACTAGAATACAGAAGTAAGTCTGTTGTACTTTATGCCTAATTTTAGTATATGAGTTCAATTAGTTCTTTAACTTGTAAATGGTGATTATTTCCTTTTAATTTGGTCTATTATATTAAAATCTCTTGTGATAAAATTACTTTTTGGAAAATGTATTTTATGATTTTATTTTCTCCCAGCTTGTTGAAATGATTTACTTTTATTTGTCCTTTGTTAAAACTTAAAAAGATTTTATATTTGCCTCTAAGTCATAGAAATGCAATTTGTTTGTTCATTTTATACTGTTAGGGTATAATTTATTCCCAAACAACAGGTCTAGTGTGATTTTGTTTTGGTTTGGTTTTGGTTTTTTAAATAGATAATTTTCTGAACAGTTTTATACATAAAATAAAAAGCAAGCAAATGCATAAGGTAATAGATGACAAGTTTAAGACACACAAAGGGGATCCATAATCAATAATCAATAAAATATTGCTGAATTTTCATTACTTTTTCTAAAATACTTTATATTACATTAACTATATTGTATTTATTATTATATTGTTTTCGGCATATACATGTATGTGTATGTGTTTTACAAATAGCACATCTTTGAGAATTTTAAGCTTTTTTTTTTTAATTGTTACTTTTCTTTGAATCTACTTTGTAGTTAATATGTTTTATTCTAGGGCCAGGCATGGTGGCACACACCTTTAATTCCAGCAGTAGGTAGGTGGATCCCTATGAGTTTGAGGTCAGCCTGGTCTACAAAGCAAGTCAGGACAGCCAAGGCTACACAGAGAAACCTTGTCTCAAGAAACCAAAACCCAAAACCAAACCAAACAAACAAAAATAAAAACAAAAACAAAACAAAACAAAAAAACAATATGTTTTGTTCCAATTCAATTTTTGAAAGGAAACCACACTCCTCAGTGGAACAATAATGAATGTGCATAAATTACTCAAAGTCAGCTTAAACTGAATCACGTGAATTTGGTCAAAGAAAAAATAAGCTGGACTAATAAAGACAGCAAGGAAGAGTTTATGAACAACTACTGCATTGGGAGGCGCAGGGGCAGGAATTCTACTGTAGTGCGAAGAACAGTTTAAGCCACTGGTTTTTGTTACTAGACACTTAGGTCAGGCTCTTGTCATTGTACAGTGACTGAGAGCTAGAAGTGGCATCCCTTGGCAATTACATTTTGAACAGACTGCTTCCAGGTCCTTGAGGAAAATATACCTGGTATCAACTAGGCAAGATTCTGAGAAAATCTGTGTATATCTCAAAGTCAGAAAAAGAATTTAACTTTGGAAGTTTTCACAAGTAAATATATTCTAAGCAAGGAATCTAAACACAATCAAGAAGAAATATATTTAAAGTTTAACCCAGCTGAGGTAAACAATAGGTGAATTTGATCAGATCCATAACGATTTTGTGATATTTCTTTTACTTATATTTCCCTTTCCACAATCCTTTTTCAGTTTTTCATACTCTACTATTGTCATTTAGACATTGCCAACTTCCGTGGTGCCTTCACCGTGTGTCTTCACCCAACTCAGCATATTTTCAAGTTTCCGTAAGAGAAAGTATTGTGGACTTAAATTATACTTAGCACATCTTACTGCAAACTCAAAACTCAAGACCAACATGCTGTCTGGTGTGTGCTGGGGTCTTTCCTGATCATATTTGTCCCTCTTGGGGGAAAGGAAGCATTTCATGTCTCTTCCACGACGGCGCTGGGCTCCTCACGCTATAGCCCACCCTCATGGACTCTCGCTACAACACCAAAGGTTACAATCCCAAAATGTGGGGAAGAACAGACACTGCAATCCATTCTTGTTTACTTTCTTCTAAGCATTTGCCTTCTCTTATAGCTAGTGCCATGAAATTGACCTTTATTTGTTTACTTTTCTTATGAGATGAGTAAAACAGCAGACCGTAACATTTTTTCCTTTTTTCCAAAATCATTTGGGCGAATTTTCCACCAATTCTTTATTGGTCACAGGGAAAAAGTGAAAGTGAATCAGATGCTGATCAGGAAAAAAACAGTGGATGTAGGATTGCACAGCAACAGAGACAAAAAAAAAAAAAAAAAAAAAAAAAAGGCATCAATCATGCTGCAGGCTAAGAGGAAGATGCCCTGTGGGAGGTCTGACTCACCCCTGTTCTGGGTACCACAGCAGGTGCACAGGGAAACAGCCTTAAACTGAGTTACTTTTCAGAGCGACTGGCAGTGATTCAGGAGATCACACACAGCCTTATGTTTGAGGAGAACTCTCTAGCCAATGCTGTTTGAAGTGTCAGGCTGAGCTTCAGATCTCCCGAGCAACTGTTTAGCTGTGTTAAGGAAGCACAGCAGTTGCAGTGATTGCGTGTGGAGGCTGCTGTGCTGTCCTCCTTCCTCTCCGTTCCTCATCCTTACAAACCAGGTGATTTTAGTCGGATGTTTGTCCCATCACCTAAATCAGAGAAGTTGTTCATCAGCCATTGTTTCCTGTCTTCAGTCTGACTTCTGCTTATGAAATCTTTCCAAATCTCCGGTCCAGTGACTCTAACCTCACATGCTTCCTGTTTCTGTCCTCTGTCATTTCTTTACTTTTCTGTTTTCTTCTTGTTCACCTCTCTCATTCAAATGGTGACCAGAGCCTGAGTGTGCTTTCTCTGGTAGCATATGCTTTTTCCTTCTCTATGAAACTGTCTTCTCTTATTTCACCACATGGATGACCACAACCACCTTTATCTGTCCTTCTTCAGCTCCATCCTCTGGGTGCCTTCCAATATTCAGTTTTTATATTAAATGCTAATAAAATTGTTCTTAATATTTCTTCTAAATCTGTTTTTAAATACTTATATTAGTGAGACTAAGAAAGAAAGCCAAGAGTGGACCCCAACAGCAGCTGGTAGCTCCCCAAAATTTTCTGGTAACATTCTTACCACCATAGATATTTTAGCATATTGCTTTTGAACTATTTTCTAGAATGAAGCCTGAATATGAAGCTAAATAAGATAAAGGAAAAAAATAAATATTAAGGTCTAAAAATACCATTATAAATTTGCATCTAACAGGTGTGTTCTATAACAAACCCTCACATTAAAACAACAACAGCAACAACAACAACAAAATCCATAAAGGACAAACACACGCAATTTAAAAACCATTGCATAAATGGGAACCTGTGCAAGTGTTCAATTTGTTTGAGCTTTACAGAGTCAAGATGACTTGGATCCAGGGAACATGTAGCACAGTGTGAGTTCTTAGTTGACCTAGAAAAGCTCTCTGAGGGGCCCAGAAACAATTAGAAATTTAAATGCATGAAAATGGAGGGGTATAATTTATGTAATGTCACATGTTTCAATTGTACTACTGGGGGTAAAAGACCTTCTATGACTTTGTTGGTAGATTCTTTGTTAGTACTTTATATATTGCTGAATATATGCTGAATATTGCTTGTTTTTAATAAAGTGAATTCAATATATTTTAAAGATAGCTTTTTTTATTTTTGAAAAATGACCTCTAAAATAGGAAATTAACTTTCTCAACTCGAAACAATTTTTTCACAAACTAAAGTCACATCACTAGTAGGTTTCAAATAAATTACAAATTAAAAAGCCAGGCGTGGTGGTGCACGCCTTTCATCCCAGCACTCGGGAGGCAGAGGCAGGCGGATTGCTGTGAGTTCGAGGCCAGCCTGTCTCCAAAGAGAGTCCAGGAAGGCCAAGATAACATAGAGAAACCCTGTCTCGAACCCCCCCCCCCCAAAACCAAAAACCAAAAACCAAAACAAAACAAATTATAGTCTTAGATGCCTGACATCACATGAATATTTGCCTAATATCAATATATGCTTATTCTCCAGTGGTCCCTATTAGTGAAAAGTAAAATACAACATGATAAATACAGATACTAGGGATGAAACTTACACAGCTATGTCTCTCTAATTGATACTACAAAATGTAGTTCTTTTTTTTTTTTTTTTTCTATGATGTAGTGCTCAGGCTCTTAGCTTTTGAGTGAAGACTTGAACAAGACACAGAAAAGCCAAAGAATATTGACTAATATACACACTCCACAGTGGGAGCTGGATCAACCATGCATGTGGCTCAGTGTCCAGAGTTGCTTTGGAGGTTGATTTTTTATAAGTCTAGATGGATTTATGATCTGATGCATAGTGACAGCAATGGAGTGGATCCTTACCCTGATGAACAATTTCTGTGTATGCTGGCTGGAAATTCCGTTAAGTTTAAACATATGGATATACTGCCGTAGACATGTATGAGATAGTAGGTTCTAGATTTTCCCTGTTTGGTCACTTCATGGACAAATTGGCCTAAACTTTACTTGGACCCAACACCCTTAAAAAATAAACTTTCCTTTAGCCAGTATGTACCTGAAGAAAAGTTACCCAAAGCAGAGAGTTGCTGGGTACTGTCCTATCTAGAACAACAAATACTCCCAAGACAAACTACCAAGGGTCAGGACTTCCTACATCACTGGGGAACAGGTTCTTCTAAAAACTTAATATTTTCTGTGAGTTTTGAAAGACAAGAATGTATGAAATTGGAGAAAGTAATGTCATCTCAGTCCCTTTTACATACATTCAAAACAGCACTGCATTCTAATGGAGAGGAAAATCTACCTTCCATCTAACTACCCTTTGGGAGAGTTTTTCAGAATATTCGGTAAACCCCGAGGTCCTACAGTCTCTCCCAGTCTGCAGTTACACTGGTTGGGACTCATTTAGAGCCTGTTCAAACACAGATAACTAAACCTCAAAGCCAGAAATTTTATTCAGCGGGTCTGAGATGGGATCAGATAATTATTTCTCACAAGTTCACAGTGGATACTGTTGCTCCTCATAACAAGTGTCAACTCTGCAGTCACCGATGCTGTTTCTTTGTTTCTGGCTTAATGAAGTTTTGATCTAGAGAGTGGAGATGCACAAAGCTGTCCTCACAAATAAATACCGTCACCATCCTGGTAGATGTTTACTCTCAAACAACTGATACATGAAACTGTGCTCCACAAACTTGAATACAAATAGAAGTGATTTGTTTATATTCAGTGAGCTTGAGGTGAGACTTGAGGTTTCACATGTCAGTCAAACTTCTTTTTTTTCTCTTCTTTATTAATTTATTCAGATTACATCTCAATTGTTATCTCCTTGCTTGTCTCCTCCCATTCCTCCCTTCCTCCCTCTTTCACCATATTCCCCTCCCCTACATCTGTGACAGAAGGGGACTTCCTCCCCCACCATATGGTCACAGTCTATCAAGTCTCATCTTGCTAACCTTCCTATTTTTTCTCTGAGTGTTACCAGGCCTCCCCACCAAGGGGAAGTGGTCAAATATGGGACACGAGAGTTCATGTCAGAGTCAGTCCCTGCTTTCCACATGACTGTGGATAATGTCCTGTCCCTTGGCTAGGTCTGGGTAGGGGTCCAATATTTACTGCATGTATTGTCTTTGGTTGGTTGGCCCATCATGATGTTCTTCTTGTAGGTTTCTAGGACCCTCTGGATCCTTCTATTTCCCTATTCTCCCATACTTCTCTCATCTAGAGTCCCAATAGGAGGTCCGCACATCTATCCTAATCTCCTGGTAAGTGAAGACTTTCACGGGACATCCCTGTTGGGCTAATGTCCAGTTATAAGTGAGTATATACCATGTGAATCTTTCTGGGTCTGGGTAAACTCACTCAAGATGATCATTTCTAGTTCCATCCATTTGCCCACAAATTTAAGGATTTTCTTGTTTTTAATAGCTGAGAAGTATTCCATAGTGAAAATATACCACAGTGTCTTTATCCATTCCTCCACTGAGGGACATTTAAGTTGTTTCCAGGTTCTGGCTATTATGAATAAGGCTGCCATGAACATGGTTGAGCATATGTCTTTCTTGTTTGGTGGAGCACCTTCTGGGTATATTCCAAGGAGTGGAATAGCTGGGTCTTGAGGAAGCCCTATTCCCAGTATTCTGAGAAAGCACCAGATTGGTTTCCAAAGTGGTTGTGCAAGTCAATTTTTTTGTAAGGTGATTACACTGGGAGATGAATGTACCAGAAGACACTGTTGTAGCAGTTTAACAAACTTGCAGGATTAATAAGTTTTGTTTCTTTGGTCTTTTGTTTGGCCTTGTTAAATTGTATATATAATATATTTGTGAATGTGGGGGCCAGAGTTGTGACTGTGAGTACAGTTGCTCATGTGGGCCAATATAGGGTGATGCATTCCTTGAGCTGGACTTTATAGGCAGTTGTGAGCAGCCAGACGTAGGTGCTGCAAAACGAATATTTCCTCCAAAGGAGCAGTTGAATTTATGCTTAAGTTATGTTCTAACAATTGCCTGCTTCCAACAGAAAAAACGTATTCACAGAAGAATAACAACAACAAAAATAACCAGAGAGTGCAGGAAAGAAAGGATTTTATCTTCTGAGTAACTCACTTCAGTTCTCCATTTTTAATCTTGTATCTTACTTGCAATAAGAAACTCATCTAATCACTGACATCTTTCTTTGTATATTTCAAGGTAGATGTGTGCAAAATAAAAAAGAGCTCTTTGAGTGACAATGTTAAATTACTTAACCAAGTAGCACAGTGACCCTTCTGATGCTATGGAGATATAAGTGATAATCATCCCATCCCTGTGGTCTGATATAGAAATCTATGGACTCCATGGTTACTGATTATCAAGAGTCCATTAAAGACATGGGATAGGGACTGGGGAGATAATATGGCAGTTTAGAACACCGCTTGGCCTTGCAGATGAATTGAGCTCAGTTCACAGCCCCCACCAGGCAAATCACAACTGTGTATAGCATCAGTTCCAGGGACTCTGATGCCATCTTCTGGCCTCCATGGGCACTATGTACATTTGCTGTACAGACATGCAAGGCAAACACTCATACATAGGAAAATAAGTCTTTAAATAAGATAAACAGAAATCACTCTGCATATAAACTTCCATTATTATTCAAACTCGCCTTTCCACAGTCTGATTAGAGTGATGGATGCATCAAGAAGAAGCTTTCCATGTCTCCCATTCATGTGACTGTCACTGGTTTTCCTCTCTTCCATATTCGACAGCAAATGAAGAGTGCAGATAATTACTCTCCCTGAACTTAGACCCTGAAATGTTGTAGGCAGGAAGAATCAGGATTTCAGCAAAGACTTTGAATTGAAAAGGGAATTCTTTGTTCTTATTCTTATAGTGAGCTATCTGAAGAGAATCTGTCACAGTTATCACACAGCACATATTTTCTTCATACCAAGATAAATCCAGAGCTTGGTGCTGAGATTTTGTAACCCCAGAAAACAAGGAACCCAGGCAGGAGCAAGCCTATTTAAAGCTAACCAGGGCTGCAGAGGGATAAGAATGTACTGTAACAAAGAATATGTATTTATGTGCATAAAACCACTTGTAGCAAAGTGTGTTCAATTTCCATGACCTCTGGAACTAGGAGTGTCTGTTACTGCAGTCATTCCCCTGTGTCCTCCTACCATGTCCAAGCTCTCCAGCTTGTTAAAGCAATGCCTCCTTCCATGATTTGTTTTTTCTTTGCAGGCCCTCTGTCCTCCAGCCCCCACTCTCCCCACGTTTGATCTGCACTTTCATTGCTCTAGGCTTTCTTTCTCCTACTTTGTTCCCTTTCTTCACCCACTTCTACTGTCATTTCTATTTCTCCCTCTGAGGGAGATTTAATCATCCTTCCTTGGGTCCTCCTTGTTACTTATCTTCCTTGGGTCTGTGAATTATAGTGTTTATCCTGTATTATCTAGCTAAAATGCACTTATAAGTGAGTACGTACCAGGCGTGTCTTTCTCGGTCTGGTTTACCTCACTCAGGATGATCTTTTCTAGTTCCATCCATTTGCTTGCAAGTTTCATGATTTTCTTGTTTTTACTAGCTGAGTAGTACACCCTCTTACAGGACAGGACTCCTAGTGGAGGGAGGCAAACACCAGCACACCACAAAAATGCCAAACCAAGATTTACCCTGTCTACAATATGTTCAGGATAAATCAGAGATTGAGGAAATGTCTAGCGAATGTCTGGCCCAAACTGAGACCCATCCCATGGGAGAGAGTCAGCCCTTGGCACTATTAACAACAATCTGCTATGTTCTCCGACAGGAGCCTTGCATAGTTACCCTCTGAAGGCTACTAGCAGTAGATCCAAACAGATGTGAAGACTCACAGCCATTTGGGTGAAGGATTAGGAGTCTTGTAGAAAGTGAGGGGATAGATAATAGGGCCTGGAGATGACAATAACGCCACAGGGAAACCAACAGAGCCAACGAACCAGGGCCCAGAGGGGCTTGTGGAGACTGAAACACTAACCAAGGACTGTGTGTGTGTGTGTGTGTGTGTGTGTGTGTGTGTGTGTGTGTGTGTGTGTGTATATATATATATATATATATATATATATATATGAGTAAACTGAGTAAAACATTTGTCTAGCATGTGTATAGCTTTGGTTCGGTTCCTAGTACTACAGAAACAAAATATGAAGAAAAATGTTGAAGATTAAAACCATACATTGACTGTGAGAAAATAATACAGAAAGTATTTTTTACTTAAAACTATAAACTTTCAGACATGAGTGTTTCCAACTACGTGTTCTATAATAAATGCTGTACACCACTGTCAGCTAAAGAAGTTGGCAATGTTTTCCCTGAATAGAGAATAACATTTATACCTTTATAAATAGTACTTAAGTCATCTAAAAGAAACTATCAAGTTTATGTGTGTCTTTTGCATGTTACAGGTTCAAAATTCTCCTAATGAAAGGTCAATATTCATACTAAAACAAAATCTACTTTCTCCATCCATTTGTAGAAATATTTTGCACAGTGTCAGCCAGACTAGGCATATGTATTGTGAGCAATTGAAGCAGTTATCATCCTTAGGGATTCGGCAGGTAAAGCAACCACACTTCTGTTCCCCTGCTGTCATATTTCTTTAGAAAATAGACTCTGACAATTCCAACTCTTGTCATTTTATATTTTCAAATCAGAGCCCTTACATAAAATATATGACTTAATTTTCTATAGGACTTCCTGTTACTCCATAACATGGCCACAAATTAAAAGTTTCTCATATATTTCTTAAGTATAATTTTTAAGAATCAATTGACAGTACATCATGAGTTCTTTATAAAATTGACTTATATTGTCATGTCAAGGTACAGGCACTTGAAAAAAATAATGTTTCTTTGCCAAATATTTAATGAAATCTTAGCAATAGGCTTAAACAATATTTTGTACAAGCTTTATGTTCTTTGTGAATTGTACAATATACTGATTAAAAATCGAATGAACTTGCAATGATGTTTAAGTCTAGGAGACAAGCCAAATTGCTGCCCAAATTGCCAAAATAAGGAGGGGATAAAGAGGCATGAAAGAATGAAGGGAAAAAAAACAAAAAACAAAAATCAAAATGTTGCAGGGTCTCAGTGTCAGGGTGAGTCTGCAATGGTCTTTCAGGGTTCAAAGTTGGAGTCAGAAGTTCCGACAGTATTATTTTTTCTTTTTCTTTTCTTTTTCTTTTTTCTCTCCTGTAAACATTCTTTTTTAAAAATTTTTATTAATTTATTCTTGTTACATCTCAATGGTTATCCCATCCCTTGTATCCTACCTTCTTCCCTCCCTCCCATTTTCCCCTTATTCCCCTCCCTTATGACTGTTCCTGAGGGGGATTCCTCCTCCTGTATATGCTCATAGGGTATCAAGTCTCTTCTTGGTAACCTGCTGTCCTTCCTCTGAGTGCCACCAGGTCTCCCCCTCCAGGGGACATCAAAAATTCAAGCGACACCACATGTTTGCGAGGATGTGGAGAGAGAGGAACACTCCTTCATTGCTGGTGGGAACACTCCTTCATTGTTGGTGGGAATGCAAACTAGTACAGCCACTTTGGAAATCTATCTGGTGCTATCTCAGAAAAATGGGAATAGGGCTTCCTCAAGACCCAGTATTATTTTTTCAAACAGACATCAGCCTGAAGTTTTGAAGGTGGAGAGAGTTACAAGAAAAAATATCTTTAATATGAGGTTAAAAGCCCTTAATATTAGATTAAAAAGTCTCTTACCTTAATATTAGGTAAAAAGCCTAATCTTAGTATTATGTAGTTATTAGATATTATATTAGTTATAATAGTATATCATGTATTATATATAACAATATATGAATATATAATATATAATAAGTTAATATTATTATTAAAGTTCTTATATCTTTAATATTAGATAAAAAGTCTCAATGTCCAGCCTGATCTACAAAGCTAGTCTAGGACAGTTAAGGCTACCCAAGGCTACCAGGACAAACTCTGTCTCAAAACACAAACAAAAATGAAAGAACAAATGAAAGAAAGATCTCTCTATATATCAATGATGTGATGTGATTTCAGATAAAACTGTAATTTTCCCATTAAAAGAGAGGCCTTTTGCTCATCTTTCAGGACACATGATTACAGAGAAAATAATCAACTTTACCAGCATGCACCTTTCCTCAATGGTGGATAGTTATTGCTATGGATAGGATTACAGTGGTTGGGAGACAAATGAAAAGAGGTTTATCACATAGAGCCATCAAACTAGAATGTTAGCTTCTACCAGTATCTTTTAAAATATTAATATATCTATCTATAAATGATTATGTTCATAATGGTCATATGCTACATATTTCATGTACACTCATCTACATTTTCCTAAGCATTCTTTTTATTTCAAGCATATAGATCCATCTACTATGTCATTGGAAAGTTTTTTGCAGTCATCAAAATTGTACAGAATCTTTCTTGACAAACTTTATTTTTCACAGACTAAAGGCCTACTCTTATTATTGCTTTCTATTTCTCAAAGCAGTTATTGAGTCCACAGTCACATTCATTCCTAAACTACACAAAGACCCAACAAAGAAAGAGAATTTCAGACCAATTTATCATATGAACATTGATGCAATAATATTCAATAAAATCCTCACAAACCAAATCCAAGAACACATCAAAGATATTCACCATGACCAAGTAGACTTCACCCCAGGCATGCAGGGGTGGTTCAATATACAGAAATCTATTGATGTAATTTATCATATAAACAAACTGAAATGAAAAACCACATGATCATCTCCTTACATGCTGAAAAAGCATTTGACAAAATCCAACACCCATTCATGTTAAAAATCTTAGAAAGATTGGGGAAACAAGGCACATTCCTAAATACAGTAAAAGCTATAGACAGCAAGCATATATCCAAGATCAACTAAATGGAGAGAAAGTTAAATAAATTCTACTGAAATCAGGGACAAGAAAAGGCTGTCCACTTTCTCCATAGCATTCAATATAGTACTTGAAGTCCTAGTAGAGCAATTAGACAAACAATGGAGATCAAGGGATTACAAATTAGAAAGGAATAAATCAAAGTATCACTAGCTGCAGATGATATGATAGTATACATAAGTGACCCCCTAGATTCTAAGAAACTCCTATAACAATGTTCTGTTCAGGAAGTTTTCTCCTGTGCCAATAAGTTCAAGGCTCTTTCTGCTTATTCTTCTAGCAGATTTAGTGTGCTTGGATTTATGTTGAGGTATTTAATCCACTTGGACTTAAGTTTTGTGCAGGGTGATAAATAAGGGTCTATTTGCATTTTCTACATATAGACATATAGTCAGACCAGCACCATTTGTTGAAGATGCTATCTTTAGCAGATTTATTCATAATATCCAGAACCTGGAAACAACCAAGATGCCCTTAAACTGAAGCATGGATAAAGAAACTGTGGTACATTTTTGTTTTTCCAAATGAAGTTGAGACTTGATCTTTGAAGATGTGCAAAGGACTGTGTAGGTATTTTGATAGGGATTGCATTGAATTTGTAGATTGTTTTTGATAAGACATCATTTTTACTATGTTGTTTCTCCAACTACATGAGCATGGGAGATCTTTCCATCTTCTGATATCTTCTTCAATTTCTTTCTTCAGAGATTTGAAGTGTTTTCCATACAAGTCTTTCATTTGCTTGGTTTGAGTTACACCAAGATACTTTATATTATTTGTGGCTATTGTGAAGTGTTTAGTTTCCATAATTTCTTTCTCAGCCTGATTGTCATTTGTATACAAGAAGGCTACTGAATTTTTGAATTGATTTTATAATCAGCCACTTTGTTGAAGGTATACATTAGCTCAGGCTCTAAGATCAACAATTTAAAAATGGGACCTCATAAAACTGAAAACTTCTGTATGGCAAAGTACACTGTCAACAGAACAAAACAACAGTCTACAGACTGGGAAAGGATCTTCATCAACCATACATCAGAAAAAGGGTTATTATACCAAATATATAAAAGGATTCAAGAAATTAAATTTAAACACCACCAAACCAAATAATCCAATGGGAAAGTGGGGAACAGAGCTAAACAGATATTTCTCAACAGAGGAATATCAAATGGTGGAGAAACACTTAAAGAAAAATGTCTCATATTTGTAGAATATATGATACAGATTACCTCCCTCCTTGACAGCTGATTCTTAGCATTTTCTTTGGAAGTTACATAAAATTAAATCCCTGCATGAATAAAGAGAACACTTTCTCTACTCACATGTAATGTTAGGCTCTCTTTCACACATTCAGATCTGATAGTCTAAATTCATGAAAAATAATGATGTTTGAACTATTGCTTCTACGCATATTAAAATAATATTTAAAAATATCTGTTATATAATTATTCCCCCAAATGCACAAGCTTGGATGCAGGTAGAGTCAAAGGCCAAACTCTGCCAAAATAGGGTAATCAAGTCCCCAACAGTTCCTTCCTTACAAATATGTATGTCAGATATGTTGGACCAGAAGACTGAAGATGATGCTCCAACATTATAGAAAGTTTTGGGTGACTGTTCAGGTAGCAAACTGTCTCTGTCATTCTTTTTTTCACTTGGGAAGCTGCTAACAGACATTTCCTGTTTACTCAGGTAATTAGTTTTATTCCTTCTCAAGTCTCTGGTGGAGTTGAAGACCATACAGATTTTAGTCTTACAATTAGGCTTAGTTGTTTAGGGTTTGAGATGTTTTTAGGTCTAGATAGAAGTTTTAAATTTACAGAGATGAGATTTGATAGAGATTGATCTACATTCAGAATTTTGGACTCACTAACATAGAAAAGATGTTTTCTTCAAGGCTGCTAAATACAAATAGCCAAAACACTATGAATGTAACTTTAATATAATTTTTTATTTTTTTCTGTGGTTCTTCTTGCTGTAGGTAGTTTAAATTTATATATCTAATAATATAAATGCATATAAAAATAAAAAAACCAAAAAGCACCTGTTACAAATTTGACCAATAATAATATTTATTAGTTTTTATACTAAACCAATGAACCACAATTCAGTGGAGGGTAAAATATTAGTTACTTGACTGAGTTTAGAAATAATAAGTTTTCCTAGTGTTACCCTTGTGAAAATCTGTGGCACATATTTGTGAAAATCTAATTTGTAATGTGAGATTCTGATTTGGTTTGTTGAGACCAGTGAGAAAGTAGGAACCTATGATAAATGCACTTACAGGGATCAGTCTCCACAAGTCAGATGCAAACAAGCCATGCTTATTGGAACATGACAATAGATGACATAAGTTCTCACATTGATATAGGGAGTCTATGAGGCATTAGGAGGAAGTGTAGTGTGATAGTTAACATTAATTGTCAAACTGAAATGCAATATAATAACCTAGAAGAGAGGTCTCTGAGTATACCTGGGAGCTTTGTCTCCTTTATATTAATCGAGGTTGGATTGCCCACCCACCCTGGGTGGCACCATTCCCTGGCTGAGATTCTTGACTCTATAAATAGAAAATAAGAACAGAGCAGCCCTGTGCATTCACCACTCTCTGCATTCTGGTTGAGACTGTGATGCGACCAGCTATTTCAAAATGCTGTCTCCTTGACTTCCATGCTGCAATAGACTGTGAGCCAGAACCATCTATTTCTCTCTTGAGTTGCTGTTTTCATAATATTTTACTAGAGCAGTAGAACAGAAACCAAGACAGGTAGTTAGTAGTGATGTTAGAATTTAAGAATTCAGTGAGTTAGAGATAAGAGAAATGTGGAAAGAAGAAAACAGAACAGTGTAGAGATAGTGTAGATTGTATAGAGATACTTACAAGAGGTTATTTTTGGGATGTTGGCTAAGAAAAAAGATAATGAAACACATGGTTGTTGGTTGATACACCTCGTCTAGAGAATATAAAAATATCTTGCTGCTTAATGTAGCTTTGTTCAAGAAAATAAAGTCCATAAGTGCCTGCCAGGTTAATGTTTTGTGATCTGTAGGAACAGGAGAATGTGAGTGGGATGGATAATATCGAGGTAGAGTGGTTAAAAGGGAAGAAAAACCTATGACTTTAACAATGTCTGCTGGAGTGCTGAGTGTTCAAGGGAATGGTAGCAGAAGGAAGAAGGACTCCTTAAGGTCTTTTCTGCAGACACACACACACACACACACACACACACACACACATCATCATCATCATCATCATCATCATCATCATCATCATCATCACATCATTTATTCTTAGGGATTACCCACCAGAGATAGCTAAAGCCATCCATTGTGTGTTGACTTAATATTTCCAGTGCCCCAGAAACTGTCCTCTCACAGTCCTTAATGTTTTAACATCTCCTCATTGCTTACTTGGTAATACTCTGAATGTTTCATTCTTTTTTTTATTAATTTATTCATATTACATCTCGATTGTTAGCCCTTCCCCTGTTTCCTCCCAATTCTCCCTCCCTCCCACTTATCCCCTTCTACCCTCCCCTATGTCTGTGATTGAAGGAGACTTCCTCCCCCTATATATGCTCTTAGAATATTGAGTCTCTTCTTGGTAACTTGCTATCCTTCCTCTGAGTGCCGCTAGGCCTCCCCATCCAGGGGACTTGGTCAGAAAAGGGGCACCAGAGTTTGTGTGAGAGTCAGATCTCACTCTCCACTCAACAGTGGAGAATATCCTGTTCGTCGGCTAGGTCTTGGTAGGGGTTCGAAGCTTACTGCCTATATTCTCCTTGGCTGGTGCCTCAGTTTGAGGAGGACCCCAGGGCCCGGATCTGCCTGTCATAAAGTTCTTCTTGTAGGTTTCCTGGACCCTGTGGATCCTACTATTTCCCCATTCTTCCATGATACTCTCGCCTAAAGTCTCAATAGGATGTCCTCTCCTCTGACCCACTTTCTCGGTAAGTAAAGTTTTTCATGGTACGTATCCCTTGGACTAGTGTCTTGATATAAGTGAGTATATACCATTTGTCTCTTTTTGCTTCTGGGTGAACTCACTCATTATGATAATTTCTAGACCAATCCATTTGTCCACAAATTTCGGGAATTCCTTGTTTTTAATAGCTGAGTAGTATTCCATAGTGTAAATGTACCACAGTTTCTTAGTCCATTCTTCTACTGAGGGACACTTAGGCTGTTTCCATGTTCTGGCTATTATGTATAAAGCAGCTATGAACATGGTTGAGCATAAGTCCCAGTTGTGTGGTAGGGCATTTTCTGGGTATATTCCAAGGAGTGGAATAGCTGGGTCTTGAGGAAGCCCTATTCCCATTTTTCTGAGAAAGCGCCAGATAGCTTTCCAAAGTGGTTGTACTAGTTTGCATTCCCACCAGCAATGAAGCAGTGTTCCCCTCTCTCCACATCCTCGCCAGCATGTGGTGTCATTTGAGTTTTTGATCTTAGCCATTCTGATGGATGTAAGATGGAATCTCAGTGTCGTTTTGATTTGCATTTCTCTGATGACTAAAGAGGACGACCATTTCTTTAAGTGTTTCTCGGCCATTTGATATTCCTCTGTTGAGAATTCTCTGTTAAGTTCCATCTTCAACAAATGGTGCTGGTCTAACTGGATGTCTACATGTAGAAAAATGCAATTAGACCCTTATTTGTCACCATGCACAAAATTCAAGTCCAAGTGTATTAAAGACCTCAACTTAAAACCAGAGGCATTAATTCAGTTAACGGGAAAAGTGGGGAAGATCCTGGGACACATAGGCACAGGAAACAACTTCCTGAACAGTACACCAACAGCCCAGGCCTCAAGGTCAACAATTAATAAATAGGACCTCATGAGGCTGAGAAGCTTCTGTAAGGCAGGAGACATTGTCAGTAGAACAAAGTAACAGCCTACAGTCTGGGAAAAAAATCTTCACCAACCCATCATCTGACAAAGTTTTAATATCCAAAATACATAAAGAACTCAAGAAATTAAACACTACAAAAGCAAACAATCCAAATGCTATATGGGGCTTGGAACTTAACAGAGAATGTTTCATTCTTTTGCCCATCTTTTAACTTTATCACTTGATAGAAACAGGTAGGAGGTTTGAGTATTTTTTTTCAACAGTAGGAGTCATTACTGGCGTTTAAATATGCAGAAGTATCTTCTTCCTCAAAGTACCAGAGTGGGCTATGACTGCCATCCCAGCAAACCAAATTACTTAAAAATAAATAAATAAATAAATAAAAGAAGTAGATGGCAAAAAAGCTTAGCTAAAAAAGTTCTTCAGCTGACTGAACATTTATGGGTAATTCACCACCAATGTAAGGTAAATCCACCTACAGGTAGCTATTTAGAGAACATGTGTATAATGATGGTTGTTAAATTTGCCCAATTGAATTGGTACTAACTTCAGACCAAAGATGTAAATCACCAAGCTGGCGGTATCTTGAAGGACGGCAGTACCTTCAGTGATAAGAACATGAATAAGACCAAGCTAATGCGTTCAAGCTGGTGAGGCACTAATCAGTCATAACAAACTTAACTAAGAATATTTAACATTTTGATAAGTGTTATGCAGAAAATGATCAGGGCTTTGAAATAGGGAATAGTTTATCTATGTAAATCTGAATGTAAAATTGACATTTTGGATAAGGTGGTTAGAGATGACCTCTCTAGAAACATGCCATTTGAACAGAGGATCAAAAGATTAGCATAAGCTCATTGTGGGTAGGAAGAAAGAAAATAAAAACATAGAAGAAAAAGACAGCATGCTCTATTTAAAAAAAAATGTGAATACCAAGACCTAGGTATTGGAGAAAGTTGAGTAAGATTGAGATACACAGAAAAGGCATTTTTCCCCCTTCTACACAAGAAGAAGGAGTGATGGGCAAATGTTTATGACTCAATGACCTTTGAACCCAATGGCCTCTTTCACATAATCACCAGAGTTCTCTCTCCATGTGTTAGAAGCTGCCACCACACAGGAGCTGGCTCACTGCTTTAAGAGCATCCCATAAGCTCTCCACTCAAAGGTCAGCCAGCTTTGTTCCTGCTATAACATGTTTGATCCACTATGACCTCAGGGTGACTTTCAAGCTCTTACCTGAAGCTTTCTCTCTGAATTCCAAGTACCAAGCTTGTGTAAGTCCAGCTTTCTGTGTGGGAGCCACTGAGAGCTTTATTCTGGGCACGACCTGGGTCTTCACTTGGAAATCCACAAGGCTCACATGCTGGGAATTCTTTTCCTCTCTGCTCTCTTGACTCATACTATTCAGTCTCAATGACAGGCATGGAGGACCAGGCTCATCTCACTTATTCAGCTGTTAACAGTTTTCTTGAATAAACCACTCTCATCTTGTTCTCCTTTATAAACTAGAACTAGTTGCATAGATTATAGAAGATACCCAAATAAGCTAAACAATTTTTACTTTTCTGAGTGTTATACTGTAACCCATGAAACTTAAAGGAAGCTCAAAATTCCATATTTATAAGTATTTTGTAGCCAGTTGCCCTAATAAAACACTAACTGACAGCAACTTAGGAGAAGGAAGGTTTTATTTATATTACATTTCCAGGCCTCAGTGGGTCACACCAGAAAGTCAGGAGAGGAACTCAATAAGGAACTTGAAGTAGAAACCATGGTGGAATATTGTTTGGTGGCTCACTTCCTTCACTTGAACTAACTCTGTTTTTTTGTTTTTTTGTTTTTTAGATTTTAAAAAAAAATTGTATTAATATATTCATATTACATCTCAATGGTTATCCCATCCTTTGTATCCTCCCATTCCTCCCTCCCTCCCATTTTCCCCTTACTTCCCTCCCTTATGACTGTGACTGAGGGGGACCTCCTCCCCCTGTATATGCTCATAGGGTATCAAGTCTCTTCTTGGTATCCTGCTATTCTTCCTCTGACTGCCCCCAGGCCTCCCCATCCAGGGGATGTGGTTCAAATATGGGGCACCAGGGTTCCTGTGAAAGTCAGTTCTCACTCTCCACTCAACTGTGAAGAATGTCCTGCCCATCCGCTAGATCTGGGTTGGGGTTCAAAGTTTATTGCATGTATTGTTCTTGGCTGGTGCCATAGTTTGAGCAGAACTCCTGGACTCAGATTCACCCATCATAATGTTCTTCTCGTAGGTTTCTAGGACCCTCTGGATCCTTCTATTTCCACATTCTCCCATGCTTCTCTCACCTAGAGTACCAATAGAATGTCCTTCCCTTTGCCCCAGTTTCCTGGTAAGTGAAGACTTTCATGGGACATGACCCTTGGGCTAGTGTGCAGATATAAGTGAATATATACCATTTGACTCTTTCTGCTTCTGGGTTAACTGATGCATTATGATCATTTCTAGTTCAATCCATTTGTCCACAAATTTGGGGAATTCCCTGTTTTTAATAGCTGAGTAATATTCCATAGTGTAAATGTACCACAGTTTCTTTATCCATTCTTCTACTGAGGGACACTTAGGCTGTTTCCATGTTCTGGCTATTATGAATAAGGCTGCTATGAACATGGTTGAGCAAATGTTCTTGTTGTGTGCTGGAGCATCTTCTGGGTATATTCCAAGGAGTGGAGTAGCTGGATCTTGAGGAAGCCTTATTCCCAGGTTCTGAGATAGTGCCAGATAGATTTCCAAAGTAGCTGTACTAGTTTGCATTCCCACCAGCAATGAAGGAGTGTTCTCTCTCCACATCCTCACCAGCATGTGGTGTCACTTGAATTTTTGATCTTAGACATTCTGATGGGTGTAAGATGGAATCTCAGAGTTGTTTTTATTTGCATTTTCCTGATGACTAAGGAGGTTGAGCACTTGTTTAAGTGTTTCTCAGCCATTTGGTATTCCTCTGTTGAGAATTCTCTGTTTAGTTATGAGCCCTATTTCTCAAATGGGTTATATGGTTTGGTCATGATTAATTTCTTCAGTTCTTTATGTATGTTTTGGATATTAGACCTTTGTCAGATGTACGATTGGTGAAGATCTTTTCCCAGTTTGTAGGCGATTACTTTGTTCTCTTGAGAGTACCTCCTGCCTTACAGAAGCTTCTCAGCCTCATGAGGTCCCATTTATTCATTGTTAACATTAAGTCCTGGGCTGTTGGTGTTCTGTTCAGGAAGTTTCTCCTGTGCCAATGTGCTCCAAGCTCTTCCCCATTTTTTCTTCTAACTGATTTTGTGTCTCTGGTTTTATGTTGAGGTCTTTGATTCACTTGCATTTGAGTTTTGTGCATGGTGACAAATGTGGGTCCAATTGCATTTTTCTACACATAGACATCCAGTTAGACTAGTACCATTTGTTGAAGATGCTATCCTTTTTCCATTGAATAGATTTGGCTTCTTTGTCAAATATCAAGTGACCATATGTGTGTGGGATCATATCTGGGTCTTTGATTTGATTCCACTGATCAACCAGCCTATTGCTGTGCCAGTACCATGCTGTTTTAATTACAGTTGCTTTATAGTACATCTTGAGATTAGGTATGGAGATTCTCCCAGAGGATCTTTTATTGTACATGATTGTTTTAGCTATTCTGGGTTTTTTGTTTTTCCATATGAAGTTGCAAATTGAACTTTCAATGTCTATAAAAAACTGTGTAGGTATTTTGATAGGGATTGCATTGAATCTGTAAATTGCTTTTGGTAAGATGGGTGTTTTTACTATGTTAATTCACCCAATCCATGAGTAAGGAAGATCATTCCTTCTTCTCATGTTATCTTCAATCTCTTTCTTCAGAGTTTTGAAATTTTTTTCATACAAGTCCTTCACTTGTGTGGTTAGAGTAACTCCTAAATATTTTATATTGCTTGTGGCTAATGTGAAGGATGTGGTTTTCCTAATTTCTTCCTCTGCAAGCTTGTCATTTGTGTATAGGAAGGCTACAGACTTTTTTGAGTTAATTTTGTATCCAGCCAATTTGCTGAAGGTATTTATCAGCTGTAGGAGTTCTCTGGTGGAATTTTGAGGGTCACTTATGTACACTATCATATCATGTGCAAAAAGAGATAATTTGACTTTCTCCTTTCCCATTTGGATACTTTTGATCTCCTTTTGTTGTCTTATTGCTCTGGCTAGAACTTCGAGTACTATATTGAAGAGATATGGAGAGAGTGGGCAGCTTTGCCTTGTTCACGAGTTTAGAGGAATTTTTTTGAGTATCTCACCATTTACTTTGATTTTGGCTATTGGCTTGCTGTATATAGCCTTTATTATGTTGAGGAA